>NW_027261135.1:115000-130000 GCF_045791955.1 Oncorhynchus clarkii lewisi | reverse complement strand
GTTCTTACCAAGTGAAATCCTGGTGGTGATGTTTCCATAGTGGTACAACTGTTTATGTTTAATTCCTCCTTTACCTCCATCATCCACTACCTGGCTATCCTTAGTCCCACAGTAGTAGAGTCCCAGGTCAGATTCAGTGATGTTCTCAATCAGTAGATCATAGGAGTTGTTAGAGGGGTTCCATACCACATTATATCCAGTGAAAGGGTTGTGAATGTCCTGAAGATCTTGGTAAAAGTCATGAATTGAAATAACTAGAGGAGGCTGGTACTTGTGAGAACAGTTCCTATACCAGATAATGTGAACTCCAGTAGTTATGATACAGTCACAGTAGAGAGTGATGTTGTCTCCTGGTCTGACTCTCAGCTCCACCTCTGCTGCAGGGATCCCATCCTGACTGGAGGGAACAGCACCTACAGGTAGCAGAGGAACAGTGTTAGGATGAACTGACTGGAGGACACAGCACCTACAGGTAGCAGAGGAACAGTGTTAGGATGAACTGACTGGAGGACACAGCACCTACAGGTAGCAGAGGAACAGTGTTAGGATGAACTGACTGGAGGAAACAGCACCTACAGGTAGCAGAGGAACAGTGTTAGGATGAACTGACTGGAGGACACAGCACCTACAGGTAGCAGAGGAACAGTGTTAGGATGAACTGACTGGAGGAAACAGCACCTACAGGTAGCAGAGGAACAGTGTTAAGATAAATCACAGAATGTCATTTTGACATCATAAACTTCTCCTCGTGAAAATATAAACGTCATGTCTTTACCACAGTCATCACAACATCACAATAATAAGATAACAAATCTGTTCAACCATAAAACCACATCTAGACATCATCTCTCATCCAGCTATGAGGCCCAGTAAAAAAGTTACTCACAGAAGAATGTAATCAGAGCGACACACAGCCTGTCCATCTGGTGGTCTGATGGTCTGATGGTGACTGTCAGAGAGTAGCTGGGTCTTTGAGTAACAAGGTCTTTGCTGCGTATTTCCGTGTTCATGACTAGATGTACTTTACCATGAAAGGACATACGAGCAGCGATTGGTTCGATCGAGTGGAAAGTTTTCAGCTCGAGGTCCTTTTCTCTGAAACCCATATTGTGACAGGAAGAGGAGGGTCGAGCATCGAGGTCGACAGGTTTCACACAAACGTGACGTCAATGGAAAACATTCCGCTTCTTTGAGGTGGTTTACATAGAGCAACACTAATGGGCATCAGAGGGCGATCAATACAACATTTTTTAAAAAACGAACTCAAAACATCCTATCTATGCAGATTACACATTGATTTTGACCTTTGAAGTAAATCTTAAGAGACAGAGGCCTAAAGTTGGCCAATCAGCTTTAGTCAGAATGCATCAAACCTGTAGTTTACTGGATTAGAATAACAGTATAAATCCTGAGCCGGTCTATATGAACTAGTTATGATGTCATCTAGTTTAGGGGGTGTGACTTTTAGAGACTGACATCTTGGTCCCTCTTTAAACAGGAACAGACAGTTGTTGTCCCTGGTCTTGTGGTTCACACCACAACACTGTTGTCATGGAGACCCACGAGGTCACAGGACACAACATGACTAGAGATTCTGAATCAATGTTACATTTCATGATGGATCGTTGTATTTAAAACACTTAACTATGGTGGAGATAATAGTTAACTACAATACCCAAGATGCATTGGAGTATGTGCTATATACCCAGTGTTAAACAGTACTTGTTACAACAATCAGATGAATGATCTCTGTGTTTATCAATGAACAGTGGTTAGGTTAACATAGGTTAACATCCACACTCTGGTCAGTATGTCTGAAGGGGAGAGATGTATGTGACAGATTAACTTGTAATAACAATGTTTGGACTCTCTTCCTCAGGCTGAATGACATCACCATGGCAACAACAACAGGAAGTCAGTGTGGGTTTCCTGTGTACTGAGTGTGTCTTCTCAGCCAATCAATGACTAGCTCTTATATGAGTACTGTAATGCCAACATCATTATATCAGACTGAGGGGATAAGGGGGCCTGGGTTTCAGGTCTGAGGGGAGGACTGAGGGGTTAAGGGGGGCCTGGGTTTCAGGTCTGTAGGGGAGGACTGAGGGGTTAAGAGGGGCCTGGGTTTTAGGTCTGTAGGGGAGGACTGAGGGGTTAAGGGGGGCCTGGGTTTCAGGTCTGAGGGGAGGACTGAGGGGTTAAGGGGGGCCTGGGTTTCAGGTCTGTAGGGGAGGACTGAGGGGTTAAGAGGGGCCTGGGTTTCAGGTTTGAGGGGAGGACTGAGGGGTTAAGGGGGGCCTGGTTTTCAGGTTTGAGGGGAGGACTGAGGGGTTTAGGGGGGCCTGGTTTTCAGGTTTGAGGGGAGGACTGAGGGGTTAAGGGGGCCTGGTTTTCAGGTTTGAGGGGAGGACTGAGGGGTTAAGGGGGAACTGGGTTTCAGGTCTGAGGGGAGGACTGAGGGGTAAGGGGGGCCTGGTTTTCAGGTTTGAGGGGAGGACTGAGGGGTTAAGGGGGCCTGGTTTTCAGGTTTGAGGGGAGGACTGAGGGGTTAAATGTTATTCAAGTCTGTACAAACCACAATCAGTTCTATCTTCTTGTCACGTGTCAACTGCTTCACCAGCGCTACTGTGGCCCTGCAAAAGTGTGAGTGTTTGGGTGTGTGTGTGCATGTGTTACCTCTGCCTCTGTCCTCTGGGAGGGAGTGGGTGGTTTGGTGCAGAAACCACTATTGTTTTCCATCACTGTCACACGTCACTTGGTCACCTACTTACGCTGGTGTGTGTGTGTGTGTGTGTCTGGAAAGAGAGAGAGGGGTGGGTGGAGTAAGAGAAAGTGATGTAGCAGGAGTCAGAGAGAGAGAGAGAGAGATGGGGAGAAAGAGAGAGAGAGAGAGAGAGAGAGAGAGAGAGAGAGAGAGAGAGAAAGAGAGACCCAGCAACTCTGATACTGTTACTGACAGACCCTCTGCCCCTCAGACCTGAAACCTAGGCCCCCCCTTAACCCCTCAGTCCTACCCTCAGACCTGAAACCCAGTCCCCCCTTAACCCCTCCCTACAGAGCAGCAGCACTAGCTGAGTAAACCACAGCTACACAAAAAGGACTCGGCATACACGTGCAATCATCATATGCACACCCTCACACAGTACACAGGAAACCCAGACTGACTTCCTGTTGCCGTTGCCATGGTGTTGCTGAACTTTCACACTGAGTGAATTTCTCACTCTGTCTCAGTCCTATTTGTTGTCCTACTAATCCTGAATAAAAAGAGATTGTTAGATACAGAAATACATCCACAAAGACAAAGAACTACATTTGGTTTAGCTGTTAAAATACATCTGGCTTGGATGTACCGTCTCATCCACTCCAGAGCATCATGGTCATTGTAGTTTCTTGCTGTAGTTTCTGGCTACCTTCAAGTCTGGCTGCAAACTGGAGATGAAATTGAGAGAGAAGTTGAGGGAGGTTCATCTGCCACAATAGAAAGTTGGAGAATGTAGTGGTTTTACAACAGCAAGACTCAGATCAACATGACAGTGTCAACACATCCTCTATAGAGCATCATGGTTATTGTAGTTTCTGGTTGTAGTTTCTGGCTGTTTCAACATGACAGTGTCAACACATCCTCTATAGAGCATCATGGTTATTGTAGTTTCTGGTTGTAGTTTCTGGCTGTTTCAACATGACAGTGTCAACACATCCTCTATAGAGCATCATGGTTATTGTAGTTTCTGGTTGTAGTTTCTGGCTGTTTCAACATGACAGTGTCAACACATCCTCTATAGAGCATCATGGTTATTGTAGTTTCTGGTTGTAGTTTCTGGCTGTTTCAACATGACAGTGTCAACACATCCTCTATAGAGCATCATGGTTATTGTAGTTTCTGGTTGTAGTTTCTGGCTGTTTCAACATGACAGTGTCAACACATCCTCTATAGAGCATCATGGTTATTGTAGTTTCTGGTTGTAGTTTCTGGCTGTTTCAACATGACAGTGTCAACACATCCTCTATAGAGCATCATGGTTATTGTAGTTTCTGGTTGTAGTTTCTGGCTGTTTCAACATGACAGTGTCAACACATCCTCTATAGAGCATCATGGTTATTGTAGTTTCTGGTTGTAGTTTCTGGCTGTTTCAACATGACAGTGTCAACACATCCTCTATAGAGCATCATGGTTATTGTAGTTTCTGGTTGTAGTTTCTGGCTGTTTCAACATGACAGTGTCAACACATCCTCTATAGAGCATCATGGTTATTGTAGTTTATGGTTGTAGTTTCTGGCTGTTTCAACATGACAGTGTCAACACATCCTCTATAGAGCATCATGGTTATTGTAGTTTCTGGTTGTAGTTTCTGGCTGTTTCAACATGACAGTGTCAACACATCCTCTATAGAGCATCATGGTTATTGTAGTTTCTGGTTGTAGTTTCTGGCTGTTTCAACATGACAGTGTCAACACAGCTGCTGGTGTTTCTGAACGTGTTTCTGTTTCAGTCACATCCTCTATAGAGCATTATGGTTATTGTAGTTTCTGGTTGTAGTTTATGGCTACTACAGCCCCATATCACTCACTTTATTATAGCCCCATATCACTCACTATACTATAGCCCCATATCACTCACTATACTATAGCCCCATATCACCGACTATACTATAGCCCCATATCACTGACTATACTATAGCCCCATATCACTGACTATACTATAGCCCCATATCACTGACTATATTATAGCCCCATATCACTGACTATACTCTAGCCCCATATCACTCACTATACTATAGCCCCATATCACTGACTATACTATAGCCCCATATCACTGACTATATTATAGCCCCATATCACTGACTATACTCTAGCCCCATATCACTCACTATACTATAGCCCCATATCACTGACTATACTATAGCCCCATATCACTGACTATACTATAGCCCCATATCACTGACTATATTATAGCCCCATATCACTGACTATACTCTAGCCCCATATCACTCACTATACTATAGCCCCATATCACTGACTATACTATAGCCCCATATCACTGACTATACTATAGCCCCATATCACTGACTATACTATAGCCCCATATCACTGACTATACTATAGCTCCATATCACTCACTATACTATAGCCCCATATCACTGACTATACTATAGCCCCATATCACTGACTATACTATAGCCCCATATCACTGACTAAACTATAGCCCCATATCACTGACTATACTATAGCCCCATATCACTGACTATACTATAGCTCCATATCACTCACTATACTATAGCCCCATATCCCTCACTATACTATAGCCCCATATCACTGACTATACTATAGCCCCATTTCACTGACTATACTATAGCCCCATATCACTCACTATACTATAGCCCCATATCACTCACTATACTATATCCCCATATCACTCACTCCAAACTGAAAACATAACGTGTGTATAATGAATTGGTTACAGAGAGGTCTCAAATATCACTTTCATTTATATCCCCTGTAGCTTGAGAATCACGACAAGGAGGTTCCTGTTTCAGTCACGTCTGTCACCACGTTCCGATAGGTCAAACAAAAACAGCCCAATGATTGGTTGATAAATAGTCCCTCCCACAATGCAGGTGATGGTGACATGGTCCAGTTGGTGAGAAGCAACTGCAGCGACTTCATCAACAGCTCCATGACCTTTGACCTCATGGTTTTAGTCCAGTTCATACAGCCTCCATGACCTTTGACCTCATGGTTTTAGTCCAGTTCATACAGCCTCCATGACCTTTGACCTCATGGTTTTAGTCCAGTTCATACAGCCTCCATGACCTTTGACCTCATGGTTTTAGTCCAGTTCATACAGCCTCCATGACCTTTGACCTCATGGTTTTAGTCCAGTTCATACAGCCTCCATGACCTTTGACCTCATGGTTTTAGTCCAGTTCATACAGCCTCCATGACCTTTGACCTCATGGTTTTAGTCCAGTTCATACAGCCTCCATGACCTTTGACCTCATGGTTTTAGTCCAGTTCATACAGCCTCCATGACCTTTGACCTCATGGTTTTAGTCCAGTTCATACAGCCTCCATGACCTTTGACCTCATGGTTTTAGTCCAGTTCATACAGCCTCCATGCAGTCGGAAGTCGGACAATTTTTATAACCATAATGCAACACACTTTGTAAAGCGGAGACCAACGATGTTCACCGACTCGACAAAAGTGATCCACTGTTGCGCACCCGTGGTTTTCATGTCAGGATGAGGCCTCCATGTTTGATGGATAAATACTACATTATGGGATTCCTGAAATAGTTCAGACTAGGATTTAAATGTAATGATTCATAGAAGTTCATCAGTTATAGAGACCAGCCTTATCCTCTGTCTCAAGATAGGCCTCTGTCTCAAGACAGGTCTCTGTCTCAAGATAGGCCTCTGTCTCAAGATTAGGCCTCTGTCTCAAGATAGGTCTCTGTCTCAAGATAGGTCTCTGTCTCAAGATAGGCCTCTGTCTCAAGATAGGCCTCTGTCTCAAGATAGGCCTCTGTCTCAAGATAGGGCTCTGTCTCAAGACAGGTCTCTGTCTCATGATAGGCCACTGTCTCAAGATAGGCCTCTGTCTCAAGATAGGCCTCTGTCTCATGATAGGCCTCTGTCTCTAGATAGACCTCTGTCTCAAGATAGGTCACTGTCTCAAGATAGGTCTCTGTCTCAAGATAGGTCTCTGTCTCTAGATAGACCTCTGTCACAAGATAGGCCTCTGTCTCAAAATAGGCCTCTGTCTCAAGATAGGCCTCTGTCTCAAGATAGGTCTCTGTCTCAAGATAGGCCTCTGTCTCAAGATAGGGTCTCTGTCTCTAAATAGACCTCTGTCACATGATAGGCCTCTGTCTCAAGATAGGCCTCTGTCTCAAGATAGGTCTCTGTCTCAAGATAGGTCTCTGTCTCAAGATAGGTCTCTGTCTCAAGATAGGTCTCTGTCTCAAGATAGGCCTCTCTCTCAAGATAGGCCTCTGTCTCAAGATAGGTCTCTGTCTCAAGATAGGCCTCTGTCTCAAGATAGGCCTCTGTCTCAAGATAGGTCTCTGTCTCAAGATAGGCCTCTGTCTCAAGATAGACCTCTGTCTCATGATAGGCCTCTGTCTCAAGATAGGCCTCTGTCTCAAGATAGGCCTCTGTCTCAAGATAGGCCTCTGTCACATGATAGGCCTCTGTCTCAAGATAGGTCTCTGTCTCAAGATAGGCCTCTGTCTCATGATAGGCCTCTGTCTCAAGATAGGCCTCTGTCTCAAGATAGGCCTCTGTCTCAAGATAGGTCTCTGTCTCAAGATAGGTCTCTGTCTCAAGATAGGTCTCTGTCTCAAGATAGGCCTCTCTCTCAAGATATACCTCTGTCTCATGATAGGCCTCTGTCTCAAGATAGGCCTCTGTCTCAAGATAGGCCTCTGTCTCAAGATAGGTCTCTGTCTCAAGATAGGTCTCTGTCTCAAGATAGGCCTCTGTCTCATGATAGGCCTCTGTCACATGATAGGCCTCTGTCTCAAGATAGGTCTCTGTCTCAAGATAGGCCTCTGTCTCATGATAGGCCTCTGTCTCAAGATAGGCCTCTGTCTCAAGATAGGCCTCTGTCTCATGATAGGCCTCTGTCTCAAGATAGGCCTCTGTCACATGATAGGCCTCTGTCTCAAGATAGGTCTCTGTCTCAAGATAGGCCTCTGTCTCATGATAGGCCTCTGTCTCAAGATAGGCCTCTGTCTCAAGATAGGCCTCTGTCTCATGATAGGCCTCTGTCTCAAGATAGGCCTCTGTCACATGATAGGCCTCTGTCTCAAGATAGGTCTCTGTCTCAAGATAGGCCTCTGTCTCAAGATAGGCCTCTGTCTCAAGATAGGTCTCTGTCTCATGATAGGCCTCTGTCTCATGATAGGCCTCTGTCTCATGATAGGCCTCTGTCTCAAAATAGGCCTCTGTCTCAAGTCTTCTCTTTCAAGGATCAAAGTGACATCAACATTAGTGTTTGGTTCTTCATGTTGTGTTTAATGATGTTGCAGTAGGTTGACTTTGACCAGGTGCTGCTAGTTAGGTGTTGCTATCGACAACGACCACCTCAAAGAAGCTCAATATTTTCCAGTGACGTGATGTTGGTGTGAAACGTGTTCGATGCTAAACCCTCCTCTTCATGTCACACAGAAAGTGGACCACGACCTCGATGCTAAACCCTCCCTTTCATGTCACACAGAAAGTAGACCTCGACCTCGATGCTAAACCCTCCCCTTCATGTCACACAGAAAGTGGACCTCGACCTCGATGCTAAACCCTCCCCTTCATGTCACACAGAAAGTGGACCACGACCTCGATGCTAAACCCTCCCCTTCATGTCACACAGAAAGTAGACCTCGACCTCGATGCTAAACCCTCCCCTTCATGTCACACAGAAAGTAGACCTCGATGCTAAACCCTCCCCTTCATGTCACACAGAAAGTAGACCTCGACCTCGATGCTAAACCCTCCCCTTCATGTCACACAGAAAGTGGACCACGACCTCGATGCTAAACCCTCCCCTTCATGTCACACAGAAAGTGGACCACGACCTCGATGCTAAACCCTCCCCTTCATGTCACACAGAAAGTGGACCACGACCTCGATGCTAAACCCTCCCCTTCATGTCACACAGAAAGTGGACCACGACCTCGATGCTAAACCCTCCCCTTCATGTCACACAGAAAGTGGACCACGACCTCGATGCTAAACCCTCCCCTTCATGTCACACAGAAAGTGGACCACGACATCGATGCTAAACCCTCCCCTTCATGTCACACAGAAAGTGGACCACGACCTCGATGCTAAACCCTCCCCTTCATGTCACACAGAAAGTGGACCACGACATCGATGCTAAACCCTCCCCTTCATGTCACACAGAAAGTGGACCACGACCTCGATGCTAAACCCTCCCCTTCATGTCACACAGAAAGTGGACCACGACCTCGATGCTAAACCCTCCCCTTCATGTCACACAGAAAGTGGACCACGACCTCGATGCTAAACCCTCCCCTTCATGTCACACAGAAAGTGGACCACGACCTCGATGCTAAACCCTCCCCTTCATGTCACACAGAAAGTGGACCACGACCTCGATGCTAAACCCTCCCCTTCATGTCACACAGAAAGTGGACCACGACCTCGATGCCAAACCCTCCCCTTCATGTCACACAGAAAGTGAACCACGACCTCGATGCTAAACCCTCCCCTTCATGTCACACAGAAAGTGGACCACGACCTCGACGCTAAACCCTCCCCTTCATGTCACACAGAAAGTGGACCTCGACCTCGATGCTAAACCCTCCCCTTCATGTCACACAGAAAGTGGACCTCGACCTCGATGCTAAACCCTCCCCTTCATGTCACACAGAAAGTGGACCACGACCTCGATGCTAAACCCTCCCCTTCATGTCACACAGAAAGTGGACCACGACCTCGATGCTAAACCCTCCCCTTCAAGTCACACAGAAAGTGGACCACGACCTCGATGCTAAACCCTCCCCTTCATCACACAGAAAGTGGACCACGACCTCGATGCTAAACCCTCCCCTTCATGTCACACAGAAAGTGGACCACGACCTCGATGCTAAACCCTCCCCTTCATGTCACACAGAAAGTGGACCACGACCTCGACGCTAAACCCTCCCCTTCATGTCACACAGAAAGTGGACCTCGACCTCGATGCTAAACCCTCCCCTTCATGTCACACAGAAAGTGGACCTCGACCTCGATGCTAAACCCTCCCCTTCATGTCACACAGAAAGTGGACCACAACCTCGATGCTAAACCCTCCCCTTCATGTCACACAGAAAGAGGACCACGACCTCGATGCTAAACCCTCCCCTTCAAGTCACACAGAAAGTGGACCACGACCTCGATGCTAAACCCTCCCCTTCATCACACAGAAAGTGGACCACGACCTCGATGCTAAACCCTCCCCTTCATGTGACACAGAAAGTGGACCACGACCTCGATGCTAAACCCTCCCCTTCATGTCACACAGAAAGTGGACCTCGACCTCCATGCTAAACCCTCCCCTTCATCACACAGAAAGT
Organism: Oncorhynchus clarkii lewisi; assembly: GCF_045791955.1. Classification (NCBI taxonomy): domain Eukaryota; kingdom Metazoa; phylum Chordata; class Actinopteri; order Salmoniformes; family Salmonidae; genus Oncorhynchus; species Oncorhynchus clarkii. The sequence continues at coordinate 119,930 of NW_027261135.1, read as the reverse complement.
GAACCACGACCTCGATGCTAAACCCTCCCCTTCATCACACAGAAAGTGGACCACGACCTCGATGCTAAACCCTCCCCTTCATGTCACACAGAAAGTGGACCACGACCTCGATGCTAAACCCTCCCCTTCATGTCACACAGAAAGTGGACCACGACCTCGATGCTAAACCCTCCCCTTCATGTCACACAGAAAGTGGACCACGACCTCGATGCTAAACCCTCCCCTTCATGTCACACAGAAAGTGGACCACGACCTCGATGCTAAACCCTCCCCTTCATCACACAGAAAGTGGACCACGACCTCGATGCTAAACCCTCCCCTTCATGTCACACAGAAAGTGGACCACGACCTCGATGCTAAACCCTCCCCTTCATGTCACACAGAAAGTGGACCACGACCTCGATGCTAAACCCTCCCCTTCATGTCACACAGAAAGTGGACCACGACCTCGATGCTAAACCCTCCCCTTCATGTCACACAGAAAGTGGACCACGACCTCGATGCTAAACCCTCCCCTTCATGTCACACAGAAAGTGGACCACGACCTCGATGCTAAACCCTCCCCTTCATGTCACACAGAAAGTGGACCACGACCTCGATGCTAAACCCTCCCCTTCATGTCACACAGAAAGTGGACCACGACCTCGATGCTAAACCCTCCCCTTCATGTCACACAGAAAGTGCATCAGATAAAAGTACCACGAGCTGAAAACTTTCCACCCGATCGAACCAATCGCTGCTCGTATGTCCTTTCATGGTAAAGTGTATCAAGTCATCATCACGGAAATGCACAGCAAAGACCCAGCTACTCTCTGACAGTCACCATCACACCATCAGACCCCCAGATGGACAGGCTGTGTGTTTCTCTCATCACTCTCTTGTGTAAGTAGCCTTTAGAATGAGTTTTACTGGGCCTCATAGCTGCACGATAGATCATCTCTCATCACTCTCTTGTGTAAGTAGCCTTTAGAATGAGTTTTACTGGGCCTCATAGCTGCACGATAGATCATCTCTCATCACTCTCTTGTGTAAGTAGCCTTTAGAATGAGTTTTACTGGGCCTCATAGCTGCACGATAGATCATCGTCTGATGTGGTTTTATACTTGTCTACATTTGTTAACCTAAACTCTTACAAAGAAGGGGTCCAAAGTGTTCTCCGGTTGTCCCCATAGGAGAACCCTGTTTGGTTCCATTTCCTCTGTGGAAGTGGCTCAATCTTGAACCCAAAAGGTATCTACCTAGAACCAAAAAGGTTTATTTGAAAGGTTCTCGTATGGGGACAGTTAAAGAACCCTTTGAGGTTCTAGATAGCACCTTTTTTACGAAGAGTACAGTGTGTACGTGCTGTTACTTTGCATCCTATCTTTGTCTATGGAGGATGATGGCATGCTACAGCTCTCTGTTGTTGCTACAGCTCTCTGTTGTTGCTACAGCTCTCTGTTGTTGCTACAGCTCTCTGTTGTTGCTACAGCTCTCTGTTGTTACTACAGCTCTATGTTGTTGCTATAGCTCTCTGTTGTTGCTACAGCTCTCTGTTGTTGCTACAGCTCTCTGTTGTTGCTATAGCTCTCTGTTGTTGCTATAGCTCTCTGTTGTTGCTACAGCTCTCTGTTGTTGCTACAGCTCTCTGTTGTTGCTACAGCTCTCTGTTGTTGCTATAGCTCTCTGTTGTTGCTATAGCTCTTTGTTGTTGCTACAGCTCTCTGTTGTTGCTATAGCTCTCTGTTGTTGCTATAGCTCTTTGTTGTTGCTACAGCTCTCTGTTGTTGCTACAGCTCTCTGTTGTTGCTACAGCTCTCTGTTGTTGCTACAGCTCTCTGTTGTTGCTACAGCTCTCTGTTGTTGCTACAGCTCTCTGTTGTTGCTACAGCTCTCTGTTGTTGCTACAGCTCTCTGTTGTTGCTATAGCTCTCTGTTGTTGCTATAGCTCTCTGTTGTTGCTATAGCTCTCTGTTGTTGCTACAGCTCTCTGTTGTTGCTACAGCTCTCTGTTGTTGCTATAGCTCTCTGTTGTTGCTATAGCTCTCTGTTGTTGCTACAGCTCTCTGTTGTTGCTACAGCTCTCTGTTGTTGCTACAGCTCTCTGTTGTTGCTATAGCTCTCTGTTGTTGCTATAGCTCTTTGTTGTTGCTACAGCTCTCTGTTGTTGCTATAGCTCTCTGTTGTTGCTATAGCTCTTTGTTGTTGCTACAGCTCTCTGTTGTTGCTACAGCTCTCTGTTGTTGCTACAGCTCTCTGTTGTTGCTACAGCTCTCTGTTGTTGCTACAGCTCTCTGTTGTTGCTACAGCTCTCTGTTGTTGCTACAGCTCTCTGTTGTTGCTATAGCTCTCTGTTGTTGCTATAGCTCTCTGTTGTTGCTATAGCTCTCTGTTGTTGCTACAGCTCTCTGTTGTTGCTACAGCTCTCTGTTGTTGCTACAGCTCTCTGTTGTTGCTATAGCTCTCTGTTGTTGCTATAGCTCTCTGTTGTTGCTATAGCTCTCTGTTGTTGCTACAGCTCTCTGTTGTTGCTACAGCTCTCTGTTGTTGCTATAGCTCTCTGTTGTTGCTACAGCTCTCTGTTGTTGCTACAGCTCTCTGTTGTTGCTATAGCTCTCTGTTGTTGCTACAGCTCTCTGTTGTTGCTATAGCTCTCTGTTGTTGCTATAGCTCTCTGTTGTTGCTACAGCTCTCTGTTGTTGCCACAGCTCTCTGTTGTTGCCACAGCTCTCTGTTGTTGCTACAGCTCTCTGTTGTTGCTACAGCTCTCTGTTGTTGCTACAGCTCTCTGTTGTTGCCACAGCTCTCTGTTGTTGCTACAGCTCTCTGTTGTTGCCATAGCTCTCTGTTGTTGCTACAGCTCTCTGTTGTTGCTACAGCTCTCTGTTGTTGCCATAGCTCTCTGTTGTTGCTACAGCTCTCTGTTGTTGCTACAGCTCTCTGTTGTTGCTACAGCTCTCTGTTGTTGCTACAGCTCTCTGTTGTTGCCATAGCTCTCTGTTGTTGCCATAGCTCTCTGTTGTTGCCATAGCTCTCTGTTGTTGCTACAGCTCTCTGTTGTTGCCATAGCTCTCTGTTGTTGCCATAGCTCTCTGTTGTTGCCATAGCTCTCTGTTGTTGCCATAGCTCTCTGTTGTTGCCATATTTCCCTACTGTCCTCTGCTACCTGTAGGTGCTGTTTCCTCCAGTCAGTTCATCCTAACACTGTTCCTCTGCTACCTGTAGGTGCTGTGTCCTCCAGTCAGTTCATCCTAACACTGTTCCTCTGCTACCTGTAGGTGCTGTTTCCTCCAGTCAGTTCATCCTAACACCGTTCCTCTGCTACCTGTAGGTGCTGTTCCCTCCAGTCAGGATGGGATCTCTGCAGCAGAGGTGGAGCTGAGAGTCAGACCAGGAGACAACGTTGTTCTTCATTGTGACATCAAAGACTATCTGGTAACAAATTGGCACAGAAACAGCTCCTTTGGGAACGGGAGTCATTTCAGAATTTCCAAATCCAATCCTGTCTGTCGATTCTATTTCCTGTGGCGTTCTCAACAGTTCTATGATCTACTGATAACTAACGTCTCTGAATCTGACCTGGGACTCTACTACTGTTGGAGCTGGCAGAGACCTGCTGGCAGAGACCTGCTGGCAGAGACCTGCTGGCAGAGACCTGAGAGGCAGAGACCTGCTGGCAGAGACCTGCTGGCAGAGACCTGCTGGCAGAGACCTGAGAGGCAGAGACCTGAGAGGCAGAGACCTGCTGGCAGAGACCTGCTGACAGAGACCTGCTGGCAGAGACCTGTGGTGAACATGGAAGGGATTCTCAGTGGCACAGGAAAAGATGTCTACCACCATGGAAATGTCATCACCAGTCTTTCATTTGGTAAGAAAATACTGTTTCTTGTTTCTTTCTTTAGGTTGCCGTACAAAATACAATTTACATATGTTTTAATGCCAGAGAATCAGAATCTCAATGAGAGACAAGTTTCTTAATTTATGCTTGTGTTTATGTCCAGAAACTCTTCCAACTGAGTCCTCTTCCCCTGATGTAGACTGTGGTCTGTGTCTGCTCTCCTCTCTCCTCTCCTCTCCTCTCTCCTCTCTTCCTCCTGTAGACTGTGGGCTGTGTCTGCTCTCCTCTCTCCTCTCCTCCTCCTGTAGACTGTGGGCTGTGTTGGATGTTGCTGTTCAGTCTGTGTCCTGTGTCTGCTCTCCTCTCCTCTCTCCTCTCTTCCACCTGTGTCTACTTCTTCTGGCGAACAACAGGTAAACTCACTCTCTCACTTCCTCTCAACAGGTAAACTGACTCTCTCACTTCCTCTCAACAGGTAAACTGACTCTCTCACTTCCTCTCAACAGGTAAACTGACTCTCTCACTTCCTCTCAACAGGTAAACTCACTCTCTCACTTCCTCTCAACAGGTAAACTGACTCTCTCACTTCCTCTCAACAGGTAAACTGACTCTCTCACTTCCTCTCACAGTCAGTATTCTACTTACTTTTCAGTCACTCATTATTTGAATGTCTCTGTTTTCTGAATCATGGTTTTAATGGTGATAAACTCTTCCTCTTCAGCTCCAACTGACTCTCAGATCAAGACAACCATCAGGGGAAGTGAGAGCAGAGTACAGGTAGAGTCAGACTGGGATATTTAGTTATTTTAGGGGTGGCCATCTTGATTTGTAGTCCACGTGTTTGTTATCCCAGTCCTATTCAATGGGATGAAAATCATTAATAACAGAAGGCAAAAGCCTCTCTCTCTCTCTCTGTCTCTCTCTCTCTCTTTCTCTCTCTCTCTGTCTCTCTCTCTCTCTCTCTCTCTCTCACTCTCTCTCTCTCTCTCTCTCTCTCTCTTTCCCTCTCTCTCTCTCTCTCTCTCTCTCCCTCTCTCTCTCTCTGTCTCTCTCTCTCTTTCTCTCTCTTTCTCTCTCTTTCTCTCTCTCTCTCTCTTTCTCTCTCTCTCTCTC
>NW_027261135.1:92500-110000 GCF_045791955.1 Oncorhynchus clarkii lewisi | reverse complement strand
ATACTGTACTTGCATGTATCCACAAACAAACAGACACACTCACACACACACTCTAATACCTCGACTACTAGGACAAAATAAACTCTTATTAGTATAACTCAGAAATACTCTTCTACTCAGTAATCTGTATGAAGTTAAATAGAACCTGGAGCAGAGAGATTGACTGTAACGACGTCCCGGAACAGAACTGTTTTGAAAATATATTCCATTAGAGAATGAAAATGAAAAGATGAAAGAGAGGACTAGGCGAAGAGAGGGCATTGAAAGAGATAAAGGAGAGAGGGAATAAGATAGGAAGGGAGAAAGGAGAGAGGGAATAAGACAGGAAGGGAGAAAGGAGAGAGGGAATAAGACAGGAAGGGAGAAAGGAGAGAGGGAATAAGACAGGAAGGAAGAAAGGAGAGAGGGAATAAGACAGGAAGGGAGAAAGGAGAGAGGGAATAAGACAGGAAGGAAGAAAGGAGAGAGGGAATAAGACAGGAAGGGAGAAAGGAGAGAGGGAATACGACAGGAAGGGAGAAAGGAGAGAGGGAATAAGACAGGAAGGGAGAAAGGAGAGAGGGAATAAGACAGGAAGGGAGAAAGGAGAGAGGTAATAAGACAGGAAGGGAGAAAGGAGAGGGGGAATAAGACAGGAAGGGAGAAAGGAGAGGGGGAATAAGACAGGAAGGGAGAAAGGAGAGAGGGAATAAGACAGGAAGGGAGAAAGGAGAGAGGGAATAAGACAGTAAGGGAGAAAGGAGAGGGGGAATAAGACAGGAAGGGAGAAAGGAGAGAGGGAATAAGACAGGAAGGGAGAAAGGAGAGAGGGAATAAGGCAGGAAGGGAGAAAGGAGAGAGGGAATAAGACAGGAAGGGAGAAACGAGAGGGGGAATAAGACAGGAAGGGAGAAATGAGAGAGGGAATAAAAGACATGAAGAGAGAAAGGAGAGAGGGAATAAGACAGGAAGGGAGAAAGGAGAGAGGGAATAAGAAAGAAAGAGGGAAATGAGAGAGGGAATAAAATACAGAAAGAGAGAAAGGAGAGAGGGAATAAAAGACAGGAAGGAGAGAGGGAAAAAAAGACAGGAAGGAGAGAGGGAATAAAAGACAGGGAGAGAAAGGAGAGAGGGAATAAAAGACAGGAAGGAGAGAGGGAATAAAAGACAGGAAGGAGAGAGGGAATAAGACAGGAAGGAGAGAGGGAATAAAAGACAGGGAGAGAAAGGAGAGAGGGAATAAAAGACAGGAAGGAGAGAGGGAAAAAAGAGAAGAAGGAGAGAGGGAATAAAAGACAGGAAGAGAGAAAGGAGAGAGGGAATAAAAGACAGGAAGGAGAGAGGGAAAAAAAGACAGGAAGGAGAGAGGGAATAAAAGACAGGGAGAGAAAGGAGAGAGGGAATAAAAGACAGGAAGGAGAGAGGGAATAAAAGACAGGAAGGAGAGAGGGAATAAAGGAGAGAGGGGGAAAGGAGAGAGGAAATAAAAGACAGGAAGGAGAGAGGGAATAAAACACAGAAAGAGGGAAAGGAGAGAGGGAATAAAAGAGAAAGAGGGAAAGGAGAGAGGGAATAAAAGACAGGGAGAGAAAGGAGAGAGGGAATAAAAGACAGGAAGGAGAGAGGGAATAAAAGACAGGGAGAGAAAGGAGAGAGGGAATAAAAGACAGGAAGGAGAGAGGGAATAAAAGACAGGAAGGAGAGAGGGAATAAAGGAGAAAGAGGGAAAGGAGAGAGGAAATAAAAGACAGGAAGGAGAGAGGGAATAAAACACAGAAAGAGGGAAAGGAGAGAGGGAATAAAAGACAGGAAGGAGAGAGGGAATAAAACACAGAAAGGGGGAAAGGAGAGAGGGAATAAAAGACAGGAAGGAGAGAGGGAATAAAGGAGAAAGAGGGAAAGGAGAGAGGGAATAAAAGACAGAAATATACTTTTTCTTTTCATCTCTGTGTCTATTTCCTGTCTGTGGAGCGGTCCTGACCCTGTGGCTAAGTTTCTGCCTTCAATCACGGTTTCCGTGGAGATGGAAATTAGAACGTTCCCAGGTCTCTGTCTCTGTACACCTTCGCCTTACGGCATCTATACACACACACACTCATTCACTCACACACACAAACACACATCTCGATGGCCCCCCCATGGTTCTCCCCCGAGCACTAAACACGTATCTCAGCTCTGATTCACACACACACACACACACACACACACACACACACACACACACACACACGCACGCATACACACACAGACACACAACCCTCCACCAACACACACAAATCTCAACCGTCCCCCCAACTGTTCTCCCCTGAGCTCTAAAAACGTATATCAGCTCTGATGATGATTCTCCTTCATAAAAACACAGATCGCCCGCTCTGGGCCCAGTTTGACATGAATCTGGTCTGATAGATCCTTTAGCACCCAGATCATTCAATTAAGGGGAAACACAACGCAGAATGTTCCGGTCACCGGTTCTGTCTACACCCCAGGGCATAGAGGAGGTGGTGCTACGTGATTGAATCCCATAGAGGAGGAGGTGCTACATGATTACATCCCATAGAAGAGGAGGTGCTACATGATTAAACACCATAGAGGAGGAGGTGCTACATGATTAAACCCCATAGAGGAGGAGGTGCTACATGATTAAATCCCATAGAGGAGGTGGTGTGACATGATTACACCCCATAGAGGAGGTGGTGCTACATGATTACACCCCAGACCATAGAGGAGGAGGTGCTACATGATTACACCCCATAGAGGAGGTGCTACATGATTACACCCCAGACTATAGAGGAGGATGTGCTACATGATTACACCCCATAGAGGAGGAGGTGCTACATGATATACCCCAGACCATAGAGGAGGTGGTGCTACATGATTACACCCCATAGAGGAGGAGGTGCTACATGATTCCACCCCATAGAGGAGGAGGTGCTACATGATTACACCCCATAGAGGAGGTGCAACATGATTACACCCCATAAAGGAGGTGGTGTGACATGATTACACCCCAGACCATAGAGGTGGTGGTGCTACATGATTACACCCAATAGAGGAGGAGGTGCTACATGATTACACCCCATAGAGGAGGTGGCGTGACATGATTACACCCCATAGAGGAGGAGGTGTGACATGATTACACACCATAGAGGAGGAGGTGCTACATGATTTCACCCCAGACCATAGAGGAGGTGGTGCTACATGATTACACCCCATAGAGGCGGTGGTGCTACATGATTACACCCCAGACCATAGAGGAGGTGGTGCTACATGATTACACCCCATAGAGGAGGTGGTGCTACATGATTACACCCCGTAGAGGAGGTGGTGCTACATGATTACACCCCATAGAGGAGGAGGTGCTACATGATTACACCCCGTAGAGGAGGAGGTGCTACATGATTACACCCCATAGAGGAGGTGGTGCTACATGATTACACCCCATAGAGGAGGAGGTGCTACATGATTACACCCCGTAGAGGAGGAGGTGCTACATGATTACACCCCGTAGAGGAGGATTTCGACTTGGGTTTCAATATTTACTTTGGACGTTAAGTGCATTATGTGGGTTGAACTCTGTAACAACACAGAAGTCCCATGATGCTTAGCGACTGTCCATTACTGCCTATCACTTTATTAACCTTCAGATATTCACACTACTTTATTTTAATTAAATATTTAAGTTCTGTATATTACATTTGGTTTATTTGATTGATCCTCTTTTCATTTTCCATTGGTTTTGTCTTGTCTTCCTTACACACCTGCTTCCAGTCCAATTCATTACCTGTTGTGTATTTAACCCTCTGTTTCCCCTCATGTCCTTGTTGGAGATGGTTTTGTTTGCACGTGATGTGATGTTCAGTGTTGGTGTTGGTGTTGGTGCTGGTGTTGGTGTTGGTGTTGGTGTTGGTGTTGGTGCTGGTGTTGGTGTTGGTGTTGGTGTTGGTGTTGGTGTTGGTGCTGGTGCTGGTGTTGGTGTTGGTGCTGGTGTTGGTGTTGGTGTTGGTGTTGGTGTTGGTGCTGGTGTTGGTGTTGGTGCTGGTGTTGGTATTGGTGTTGGTATTGGTGTTGGTGTTGGTGCTGGTGTTGGTGCTGGTGCTGGTGTTGGTGTTGGTGTTGGTCTTGGTGTTGGTGTTGGTGCTGGTGCTGGTGTTGGTGTTGGTGTTGGTGTTAGTGCTGGTGTTGGTGTTGGTGTTGGTGTTGGTGTTGTTGCTGGTGCTGGTGCTGGTGCTGGTGTTGGTGTTGGTGCTGGTGCTGGTGTTGGTGTTGGTGTTGGTGCTGGTGCTGGTGTTGGTGTTGGTGCTGGTGTTGGTATTGGTGTTGGTATTGGTGTTGGTGTTGGTGCTGGTGTTGGTGTTGGTGCTGGTGCTGGTGTTGGTGTTGGTGTTGGTACTGGTGTTGGTATTGGTGTTGGTATTGGTGTTGGTGTTGGTGCTGGTGTTGGTGTTGGTGCTGGTGCTGGTGTTGGTGTTGGTGTTGGTACTGGTGTTGGTGTTGGTGTTGGTGTTGGTGCTGGTGTTGGTGTTGGTGTTGGTGCTGGTGTTGGTGTTGGTGTTGGTGTTGGTGTTGGTACTGGTGTTGGTGTTGGTGTTGGTGTTGGTGTTGGTGCTGGTGTTGGTGTTGGTGTTGGTGTTGGTGTTGGTACTGGTGTTGGTGTTGGTGTTGGTGTTGGTACTGGTGTTGGTGTTGGTGTTGGTGTTAGTGCTGGTGTTGGTGTTGGTGTTGGTGTTGGTGTTGTTGCTGGTGCTGGTGCTGGTGCTGGTGTTGGTGTTGGTGCTGGTGCTGGTGTTGGTGTTGGTGTTGGTGCTGGTGCTGGTGTTGGTGTTGGTGCTGGTGTTGGTATTGGTGTTGGTATTGGTGTTGGTGTTGGTGCTGGTGTTGGTGTTGGTGCTGGTGCTGGTGTTGGTGTTGGTGTTGGTACTGGTGTTGGTGTTGGTGTTGGTGTTGGTGCTGGTGTTGGTGTTGGTGTTGGTGCTGGTGTTGGTGTTGGTGTTGGTGTTGGTACTGGTGTTGGTGTTGGTGTTGGTGTTGGTGTTGGTGCTGGTGTTGGTGTTGGTGTTGGTGTTGGTGTTGGTACTGGTGTTGGTGTTGGTGTTGGTGTTGGTACTGGTGTTGGTGTTGGTGTTGGTGTTGGTGTTGGTGCTGGTGTTGGTGCTGGTGTTGGTGCTGATGTTGGTGTTGGTGCTGGTGTTGGTGCTGGTGCTGGTGTTGGTGTTGGTGTTGGTGTTGGTGTTGGTGCTGGTGTTGGTGTTGGTGCTGGTGTTGGTGTTGGTGTTGGTGCTGGTGCTGGTGTTGGTGTTGGTGCTGGTGTTGGTGTTGGTGTTGGTGTTGGTGCTGGTGTTGGTGTTGGTGCTGGTGTTGGTATTGGTGTTGGTATTGGTGTTGGTGTTGGTGCTGGTGTTGGTGCTGGTGCTGGTGTTGGTGTTGGTGTTGGTGTTGGTGCTGGTGCTGGTGCTGGTGTTGGTGTTGGTGTTGGTGCTGGTGTTGGTGTTGGTGTTGGTGTTGGTGTTGGTGCTGGTGCTGGTGTTGGTGTTGGTGTTGGTGTTGGTGCTGGTGCTGGTGTTGGTGTTGGTGTTGGTGCTGGTGCTGGTGTTGGTGTTGGTGCTGGTGCTGGTGCTGGTGTTGGTGTTGGTGTTGGTGTTGGTGCTGGTGTTGGTGTTGGTGCTGGTGCTGGTGTTGGTGTTGGTGTTGGTGTTGGTGCTGGTGTTGGTGCTTGTGTTGGTGTTGGTGTTGGTGCTGGTGCTGGTGTTGGTGCTGGTGTTGGTGCTGGTGTTGGTGTTGGTGCTGGTGTTGGTGTTGGTGTTGGTGCTGGTGTTGGTGCTGGTGTTGGTGCTGGTGTTGGTGCTGGTGCTGGTGTTGGTGCTGGTGTTGGTGTTGGTGCTGGTGTTGGTGTTGGTGCTGGTGCTGGTGCTGGTGTTGGTGTTGGTATTGGTGTTGGTGTTGGTGCTAGTGTTTGTGTTGGTGTTGGTGTTGGTATTGGTGCTGGTGCTGGTGTTGGTGCTGGTGTTGGTGCTGGTGTTGGTGCTGGTGTTGGTGTTGGTGCTGGTGTTGGTGTTGGTGTTGGTGCTGGTGTTGGTGTTGGTGCTGGTGTTGGTGTTGGTGCTGGTGCTGGTGTTGGTGCTGGTGTTGGTGTTGGTGCTGGTGTTGGTGTTGGTGCTGGTGTTGGTGTTGGTGTTGGTGTTGGTGCTGGTGTTGGTGTTGGTGCTGGTGTTGGTGTTGGTGCTGGTGTTGGTGCTGGTGCTGGTGTTGGTGCTGGTGTTGGTGTTGGTGCTGGTGTTGGTGTTGGTGTTGGTGCTGGTGTTGGTGTTGGTGCTGGTGTTGGTGTTGGTGCTGGTGCTGGTGTTGGTGCTGGTGTTGGTGTTGGTGTTGGTGTTGGTGCTGGTGCTGGTGTTGGTGCTGGTGTTGGTGCTGGTGTTGGTGTTGGTGCTGGTGTGCGACGGGTTTCGTACCCACTTTTATTGTTTTGTATATTTTGGTTTTGGGAGTTTTGTCAGCACTTATGAAACGACTTCGTTTATACCAAGTTCGATCTCCTGCGTTCGACTTCCCTGCCTCCGACACGCAGGCATTACAGTAAACAAGGAATTACTTAACGACTGCTGAATACCAACTATCAGTCACTTAGATCCTGCATTTCCAGGTAGAGAGACTGCTCCTGATCACACGTTCTTCTCTCTTCTCTAGGCGTGCAAAGGATTAAGGTCATTCTCCTAACACCAGTGAGGTGTTTTCCTCACAGTAGATGGTGTGTGTGTGTGTGTGTGTGTGTGTGTGTGTGTGTGTGTGTGTGTGTGTGTGTGTGTGTGTGTGTGTGTGTGTGTGTGTGTGTGTAAGTGAGATAGAGTTGAATTAGGATACTTTAATAATGGGGCCAATATTGTTCGAGGGGAGATTGTATCTTGTTTACTGTGTACTCTCTGAGAGTGAATTTCACTCAGGAAGTATTTTTTAGAGACACACACACACACACACACACACACACACACACACACACACACACACACACACACACAGGCGATGAGATAGTGGTGTAAGGTGGTTTATTTTTAGGGGGAAATGATGGACGAAAGGATAAAGAGAGGGAGGTTAAGACCCTTCCTCCTCTTCCTCCTCCTCCTCCTCCTCCTCTTCCTCCTCCTCCTCCTCCTCCTCTTCCTCCTCTCTCCTCTTCCTCCTCCTCTCTCCTCCTCTTCCTCCTCTTCCTCCTCTTCCCCCTCTCTCCTCTTCCTCCTCCTCTTCCTCCTCTTCCTCCTTCTCCTCCTCTTCCTCGTCTTCCTTCTCTCTCCTCTTCCTCCTCCTCTCTCCTCCTCTTCCTCCTCTCTCCTCTTCCTCCTTCTCCTCCTCCTCTTCCTCCTCCTCTTCCTCCTCTCTCCTCTTCCTCCTCCTCCTCCTCCTCTTCCTCCTCCTCCTCCTCCTCTTCCTCCTTTTCCTCCTCTTCCCCCTCCTCCTCCTCTTCCAATTTCTCCTCCTCTTCCTCCTCTTACTCCTCCTCTTCCTCCTCCTCCTCCTCTTCCTCATCTTCCTCCTCCTCCTCCTCTTCCTCCTCCTCCTCCTCTTCCTCCTCCTCCTCCTCCTCCTCCTCCTCCTCCTCTTCCTCCTCTTCCTCCTCCTCTCTCCTCCTCTTCCTCCTCTCTCCTCCTCTCTCCTCCTCCGCTGTTGAAAACGACAAGAAAAACATGAAAAATAGATGAACAGAATCTCCGGAATCCCAGAGAGAACGAGAGAGAGAGAAAGAGCAGAGGAACAGAGAGATCACAGAGGAACAGAGGAAGAAACATAATGTTATTTATTCATTTACAGAGTGGTTGAACCCCACGAGGACAAATTAACTAAGTCTGGTGGAATACACACACACACACACACACACACACACACGGACACACACACACAGAAGAAAGCGTGTAATCTGTCCAGGATCATGCTTGTGTTCACTCTGGGATGTGTGTGAGGGATGTGTGTGAGGGATGTGATCAGTTATGATCTCTGCTCTTTGGGGCTCTAGTGGCCTGTAGGATAGATACACTGTCATCACGGCTTATGTCTCCCTGTTCTGTTTGTGTTATGTGTGTGTGTGAATTGGTATGTACTGTATACGAGCGCACATGTGTGTGTGTGTGTGTGTGTGTGTGTGTGTGTGTGTGTGCGTGCGTCTGTGTGTGTAAAGGATAGAAACACTATGGTGTCAGCCCAGTTTAAATCTCTCTCTTTACTAATTGGTAAAAGCAACAGTCCCCGAAACAAGACAAGAGCTGATCCCAGAGGAACTAGAGGGGGTAGGTGTGTGTGTGTGTGTGTGTTTGTGTGTGTGTATGTGTGTGTGTGTGTGTGTGTGTGTGTGTGTGTGTGTGTGTGTGTGTGTGTGTGTGTGGGTATGGTGTGTGTGTGTGTATGTGTGTGTGTGTGTGTGTGTGTGTGTGTGTGTGTGTGTGTGTGTGTGTGTGTGTATGTGTGTGTGTGTGTGTGTTTCTGCCTGTGTGTGTATAACTAGTCTACATTACTCCACATTACTCCACTGACAGGAGAGCTCAGGGGTCAGCCTCTATAGAATACCAACACGTTTCCCTGTGTTGGAGCTGTCTGCGGCGGCCATGTTGGGTCCTGAGCCGCCAGTTTGCCAGTGACAGGTTCACTGGCTGCCTGGCTCCAGGTCATGTCTAAACACACAGGGCTCTAGCTTGCCAGGAACCTGATGGCTAAACACTGGGGTTGTTATCTTAGAAGCAGACAGACAGAGGATCCTGCAGTACTGTGGTACTGTCAGGTGAATGATAGGTGGAGAGAGAGAGAGACAGAGAGACAGAGAGAGAGAGAGAGAGAGAGAGAGAGAGACAAAGAAAGCGAGAGAGAGAAAGAGAGAGAGAGAGGCAGAGAGTGAGAGAGAGAAAGAGAGAGAGAAAGAGAGAGAGAGAGGCAGAGAGAGAAAGAGAGAGACAGAGAGCGAGAGAGAGGCAGAGAGTGAGAGAGAGAGAGAGAGAGAGACAGATTCTACATGTCAGAGAGGCATGTGTGATCTACATAGCCTGTTTCTATGTGAACGTTCCATAAACGTTGAGTCCTGCTGAACGAGCCCCGGGCGTGACCGTCTCTCTGGGCATAACGAGGGCTTTTCTGTTCAGTCTGAATGGACTCGGGCCTGTGTGCTGACCGTCTCTCTGTTCTATCCATAAACAACAGGAACACCAAGCAGCCTATCGTTCCCATTCGTCTCCTAATGCATGTTGCACTTTATTCATTAATTGATGTTTGTAATCAGGTAGCAGGTTGCCTGGCGATTGAGCGCCGTTGGACCGGTAACAGAAAGGTTGCTGGTTCGAATCCCTGAGCTGTCTAAGTGAAAACTCTTGAGCAAGGCACTTAATCCTAAATGGATAAGAGAATTTGCTATATGACTAAAAAGTAGTTAAGATAGTCCACTCAGTCACACAGAGTGATTTACAACATGAACTAAAGTTAAGACCACATTATGGAGTCAAGTCAAAGATAACATTTGAGGTAAGAAAATGTCTAGGACACCTTTTTTTTGAAGGTTGTGGTGGGCTCTCTTTTTAATGTGTCGGCCATTCATAAAACAACACAGGAGTTTGAGAGGTGCTGAAAGAGCACTTTAGCCTGTCCATCATCTGAAATGTCTCACTGGAGGCCTTTAGAGAGAGAGAGAGAGAGAGAGAGAGAGAGAGAGAGACATTAGATTACCTTTCAAAGCCAGATTGACTGACTTTAACATCTCTCCTCTTTCTCTCTCTTTCTCTTTGCCACTTTTTCCCCCCCTCTTTCTATAATGGTGGCCATTATCCTTCATCTTCTCATCTTAGCTGAGACTCATGCCCATCTCTCTCTCTCTTTCCTCTCTTTCCTCTTTTATCTTCTTCTCCCCGTCTCTCTCTTTTTCAAACTGTCAAAAAAAAGTATTTTGGTTAAAAGTAAAATCAATTTCCTGGACCCCAAAAAAATAAAAGCCAAAATCTGACAAGGAAGTTCTGAGAGTGATATTATTACACCTATTGTGGGTAATGGAGTTTGTCTCTGCACACGCTTTTTCAGTTCTGCACACGCTTTTTCAGTTCTGCACACGCTTTTTCTATAGGATTGAGGTCAGGGCGTTGTGATGACCATTCCAACACCTTGACTTTGTTGTCCTCAAGCCATTTTGCCACAACTTTGGAAGTATGCTTGGGGTCATTGCTCATTTGGAAGACCCCATTTGCGACCAAGCTTCAATATATCCACATAATTTTAATACCTCATGATGCCATCTATTTTGTGAAGTGCACTAGTCCCCTCCTGCAGCAAAGCCTCCCCCCCACAACATGATGACCTCAATCCTAAAGAAAATGTGTGGGCAGAACTGAAAAAGCTTGTGCGAGAAAGGAGGCCTACTAACCTGACTCAGTTACACCAGCTCTGTCTGGAGGAAAGGAGGCCTACTAACCTGACTCAGTTACACCAGCTCTGTCAGGAGGAAAGGAGGCCTACAAACCTGACTCAGTTACACCAGCTCTGTCAGGAGGAAAGGAGGCCTACAAACCTGACTCAGTTAAACCAGCTCTGTCAGGAGGAAAGGAGGCCTACAAACCTGACTCAGTTACACCAGCTCTGTCTGGAGGAAAGGAGGCCTACAAACCTGACTCAGTTACATCAGCTCTGTCAGGAGGAAAGGAGGCCTACAAACCTGACTCAGTTACATCAGCTCTGTCAGGAGGAAAGGAGGCCTACAAACCTGACTCAGTTACATCAGCTCTGTCAGGAGGAAAGGAGGCCTACAAACCTGACTCAGTTACACCAGCTCTGTCAGGAGGAAAGGAGGCCTACAAACCTGACTCAGTTACACCAGCTCTGTCAGGAGGAAAGGAGGCCTACAAACCTGACTCAGTTACACCAGCTCTGTCAGGAGGAAAGGAGGCCTACAAACCTGACTCAGTTACACCAGCTCTGTCAGGAGGAAAGGAGGCCTACAAACCTGACTCAGTTACACCAGCTCTGTCAGGAGGAAAGGAGGCATACAAACCTGACTCAGTTACACCAGCTCTGTCAGGAGGAAAGGAGGCCTACAAACCTGACTCAGTTACACCAGCTCTGTCAGGAGGAAAGGAGGCCTACAAACCTGACTCAGTTACACCAGCTCTGTCAGGAGGAAAGGAGGCCTACAAACCTGACTCAGTTACACCAGCTCTGTCAGGAGGAAAGGAGGCCTACAAACCTGACTCAGTTACACCAGCTCTGTCAGGAGGAAAGGAGGCCTACAAACCTGACTCAGTTACACCAGCTCTGTCAGGAGGAAAGGAGGCCTACAAACCTGACTCAGTTACACCAGCTCTGTCAGGAGGAAAGGAGGCCTACAAACCTGACTCAGTTACACCAGCTCTGTCAGGAGGAAAGGAGGCCTACAAACCTGACTCAGTTACACCAGCTCTGTCAGGAGGAAAGGAGGCATACAAACCTGACTCAGTTACACCAGCTCTGTCAGGAGGAAAGGAGGCCTACAAACCTGACTCAGTTACACCAGCTCTGTCAGGAGGAAAGGAGGCCTACAAACCTGACTCAGTTACACCAGCTCTGTCAGGAGGAAAGGAGGCCTACAAACCTGACTCAGTTACACCAGCTCTGTCAGGAGGAAAGGAGGCCTACAAACCTGACTCAGTTACACCAGCTCTGTCAGGAGGAAAGGAGGCCTACAAACCTGACTCAGTTACACCAGCTCTGTCAGGAGGAAAGGAGGCCTACAAACCTGACTCAGTTACACCAGCTCTGTCAGGAGGAAAGGAGGCCTACAAACCTGACTCTGTTACACCAGCTCTGTCAGGAGGAATGGAGGCCTACAAACCTGACTCAGTTACACCAGCTCTGTCAGGAGGAAAGGAGGCCTACAAACCTGACTCAGTTACACCAGCTCTGTCAGGAGGAAAGGAGGCCTACAAACCTGACTCAGTTACACCAGCTCTGTCAGGAGGAAAGGAGGCCTACAAACCTGACTCAGTTACACCAGCTCTGTCAGGAGGAAAGGAGGACTACAAACCTGACTCAGTTACACCAGCTCTGTCAGGAGGAAAGGAGGCCTACAAACCTGACTCAGTTACACCAGCTCTGTCAGGAGGAAAGGAGGCCTACAAACCTGACTCAGTTACACCAGCTCTGTCAGGAGGAAAGGAGGCATACAAACCTGACTCAGTTACACCAGCTCTGTCAGGAGGAAAGGAGGCCTACAAACCTGACTCAGTTACACCAGCTCTGTCAGGAGGAAAGGAGGCCTACAAACCTGACTCAGTTACACCAGCTCTGTCAGGAGGAAAGGAGGCCTACAAACCTGACTCAGTTACACCAGCTCTGTCAGGAGGAAAGGAGGCCTACAAACCTGACTCAGTTACACCAGCTCTGTCAGGAGGAAAGGAGGCCTACAAACCTGACTCAGTTACACCAGCTCTGTCAGGAGGAAAGGAGGCCTACAAACCTGACTCAGTTACACCAGCTCTGTCAGGAGGAAAGGAGGCCTACAAACCTGACTCAGTTACACCAGCTCTGTCAGGAGGAAAGGAGGCCTACAAACCTGACTCAGTTACACCAGCTCTGTCAGGAGGAAAGGAGGCCTACAAACCTGACTCAGTTACACCAGCTCTGTCAGGAGGAAAGGAGGCCTACAAACCTGACTCAGTTACACCAGCTCTGTCAGGAGGAAAGGAGGCCTACAAACCTGACTCAGTTACACCAGCTCTGTCAGGAGGAAAGGAGGCCTACAAACCTGACTCAGTTACACCAGCTCTGTCAGGAGGAAAGGAGGCCTACAAACCTGACTCTGTTACACCAGCTCTGTCAGGAGGAATGGAGGCCTACAAACCTGACTCAGTTACACCAGCTCTGTCAGGAGGAAAGGAGGCCTACAAACCTGACTCAGTTACACCAGCTCTGTCAGGAGGAAAGGAGGCCTACAAACCTGACTCAGTTACACCAGCTCTGTCAGGAGGAAAGGAGGCCTACAAACCTGACTCAGTTACACCAGCTCTGTCAGGAGGAAAGGAGGACTACAAACCTGACTCAGTTACACCAGCTCTGTCAGGAGGAAAGGAGGCCTACAAACCTGACTCAGTTACACCAGCTCTGTCAGGAGGAAAGGAGGCCTACAAACCTGACTCAGTTACACCAGCTCTGTCAGGAGGAAAGGAGGCCTACAAACCTGACTCAGTTACACCAGCTCTGTCAGGAGGAAAGGAGGCCTACAAACCTGACTCAGTTACACCAGCTCTGTCAGGAGGAAAGGAGGCCTACAAACCTGACTCAGTTACACCAGCTCTGTCAGGAGGAAAGGAGGCCTACAAACCTGACTCAGTTACACCAGCTCTGTCAGGAGGAATGGGGCCTACAAACCTGACTCAGTTACACCAGCTCTGTCAGGAGGAAAGGAGGCCTACAAACCTGACTCAGTTACACCAGCTCTGTCAGGAGGAAAGGAGGCCTACAAACCTGACTCAGTTACACCAGCTCTGTCAGGAGGAAAGGAGGCCTACAAACCTGACTCAGTTACACCAGCTCTGTCAGGAGGAAAGGAGGCCTACAAACCTGACTCAGTTACACCAGCTCTGTCAGGAGGAAAGGAGGCCTACAAACCTGACTCAGTTACACCAGCTCTGTCAGGAGGAATGGGGCCTACAAACCTGACTCAGTTACACCAGCTCTGTCAGGAGGAATGGGCCAAAATTCACCCAGCTTGTGGAAGGCTACCCAAAACGTTTGACCCAAGTTGAACAATTTAAACGCAACGCTACCAAATACTAATTGAGTGCATGTGTCTTCTGACCCACTGGGAATGTGATGAAATAAATAAAAAGCTGATATAAATCATTCTCTAGACTATTATTCTGACATTTCACATTCTTAAAATAAAGTGGTGATCCTAACTGACCTAAAACAGGGGATTTTTGGGGGGGATTAAATGTCAGGAATTGTGAAAAACTGAGTTTAAATGTATTTGACTAAGGTGTACGGAAACTTCTAGCTTCAACTGTAGGTAGCACACATGAGGATATGTTTTCTCTGCTGAGATCATTTCCTTATTCATTTCTCGCCAGATGTAAAATGTTCCTGTTTTGACTAATTTAATAGAGTGGGTTAGGTCTGCTCTACACCAAATTAGCATTGTCTCTTCCCTGTTTTCACACCTGGTAGTTTGGTGGATGGGACTACCAGCTCTCTGTAACCTAGAGGACAACCAGTGGGTCCCATCTCCTTTATAGCAGGTTTCTTGTAGGATGACAATGTCTGTATTACCGATTTCTTTGATGAAGTCTGGGTTCCTGCTCTTTAGGCCAAAGGCAGATGACCTTTGACCTTGTATATTCCATGATGAGATAGTAACAGCTTTGTGTTTCATAGTGTCTAGTGTTGTTTTCGTGTGGTTTAGTCCCGGACCATCACAGTAGGTGTCAGCAGAGCATGTTGAGCATCTGATAAATACCTCTTAGGTCTCAGGATGGGGCTTGGGCGGGTGTGATAGTGGGGGTTGGGCCTGTTGTTCTGCTTACGGCCTGGGCATATGTCCTGCTGTCATGTTGAGGTCCTTGCATGGGGTGGGCAGGAGGGGCATATGTCTGATATGGAGTGTGGCCAGGGTTTGCTTGGCGTGGTCTGAGCTGTTTGGGGCGTGGTTGGTGATGCTGTGGTCTGGGTGTAGGTCCTCTTGGCGTGTGTTCTCTTTGTGCAGGTCCTTCAGAAGGGAGTCTTGTAGGTCTGGGAGGGTGTCTCGCTGGTCTGGGCGTGGTGTCCGTTGCTCTGTTGCTCCTGTGTGAGGTGCTGGGGCTACGGTTGAGGGTGACGTCCTTCAAGGTCCTGGTAAAAGTTGGGATGACTGCCTTGTAGAGGTGGACCTGGTCATAAAGGATGTTCAAGGGTGGAGAGGTGGACCAGGGTGGAGTGGTGGACCAGGGTGGAGTGGTGGGTCAGGGTGGAGTGGTGGGTCAGGGTGGAGTGGTGGGCCAGGGTGGAGTGGTGGGCCAGGGTGGAGTGGTGGGTCAGGGTGGAGTGGTGGGTCAGGTAAACATTAGGTTTTGAGGCACAGTCTCATGAAATGCTTGCATTCACCTGCTGTATAGGCAGGGAAACCTAGTGGTTAGAGAGTTGGACTAGTAACCGGAAGATTGCAAGTTCAAACCCCCCCGAGCTGACCAGGTACAAATCTGTCGTTCTGCCCCTGAACAGGCAGTTAACCCACTGTTCCTAGGCCGTCATTGAAAGTAAGAATTTGTTCTTAACTGATTTGCCTAGTTAAATAAAGGTAATATATATATATATATATTTTTAAGTATAGTGGCAGGGTGAATGGATTGTTGTGGCAGCAGGGTAGAGATAACCACTTGTACGTTGGTGAAAGTGGAAGATGCTTTTTCAATCACTCCCCTGAGTGCTGTGGCCACCCTTTCCTGCTGGGCCCTCAGGTCATTTGTGTCCGTGTGAATTATGATGTGGCTGGGGGACCTTAGTCTGTCCTCTGACAACAGCTCCAGGGCCTACCTAGTGTTTGGGCAACCAGAGTTTAGCCACTTTGTGTTTTTGGGGGAAAAAGTTTTTACTCTTGAATGTATTTGCCATTTGAGTCAATGAGGAGCCCAAATCTCTGGCTTTTGTGTGTCCTCAGTGGATGTGTGGGGGTCGTCAAGAGAGCTATCAGGGGAGCTGACAGCGGGGCTGTCAGGGGTGGGGTCTGTTGGGTTGGTGGGTCCTGTGTTGCCTGTAGCATTGTTGTGTTGGGTTCCGGATCTGGAGCGGGCTGTTTTGCTCGCTTCTCTGGGGTATTAGGATGTCATTCTGGGGTATTAGGATGTCATTCCTGGGGATTATGATGTCATTCTGGGGTATTATGATGTCATTCTGGGGTATTATGATGTCATTCTGGGATATTATGATGTATTCTGGGGTATTAGGATGTCATTCTGGGGTATTATGATGTCATTCTGGGGTATTAGGATGTCATTCTGGGGTATTAGGATGTCATTCTGGGGTATTATGATGTCATTCTGGGATATTATGATGTATTCTGGGGGATTATGATGTCATTCTGGGGTATTAGGATGTCATTCTGGGGTATTAGGAT
The DNA here is from genome assembly GCF_045791955.1 of Oncorhynchus clarkii lewisi. Lineage (NCBI taxonomy): Eukaryota > Metazoa > Chordata > Actinopteri > Salmoniformes > Salmonidae > Oncorhynchus > Oncorhynchus clarkii. The sequence continues at coordinate 93,949 of NW_027261135.1, read as the reverse complement.
GTCATTCTGGGGTATTAGGATGTCATTCTGGGGTATTAGGATGTCATTCTGGGGTATTAGGATGTCATTCCTGGGGTATTAGGATGTCATTCCTGGGGTATTAGGATGTCATTCTGGGGTATTAGGATGTCATTCTGGGGTATTATGATGTCATTCTGGGGTATTATGATGTCATTCTGGGGTATTAGGATGTCATTCTGGGGTATTATGATGTCATTCTGGGGTATTATGATGTCATTCTGCGGTATTATGATGTCATTCTGGGGTATTAGGATGTCATTCTGGGGTATTATGATGTCATTCTGGGGTATTAGGATGTCATTCTGGGGTATTAGGATGTAATTCCTGGGGTATTAGGATGTCATTCTGGGGTATTAGGATGTCATTCTGGGGTATTATGATGTCATTCTGGGGTATTAGGATGTCATTCTGGGGTATTATGATGTCATTCTGGGGTATTATGATGTCATTCTGCGGTATTATGATGTCATTCTGGGGTATTATGATGTCATTCTGGGGTATTAGGATGTCATTCTGGGGTATTAGGATGTCATTCTGGGGTATTATGATGTCATTCTGGGGTATTAGGATGTCATTCTGGGGTATTAGGATGTCATTCCTGGGGTATTAGGATGTCATTCTGGGGTATTAGGATGTCATTCTGGGGTATTAGGATGTCATTCTGGGGTATTAGGATGTCATTCCTGGGGTATTAGGATGTCATTCTGGGGTATTAGGATGTCATTCTGGGGTATTAGGATGTCATTCTGGGGGATTATGATGTCATTCTGGGGTATTAGGATGTATTCTGGGGGATTAGGATGTCATTCTGGGCTCCTGCTCTCTGTCACACCTCTCACCTCCTCATTCAGTGTTGTGTGTTCCTCTTTAAGTTCTCTCACCTCAGTCCATAGAGCAGCCAGCTCTCTCAGACAGCCATCCATCTCCACCTTCTGCCCTCCTCCGTGTCTTGTTGGTAGAGTGTTGTTATGCTGGTCTGTTTTGTGTGTTTGTCCTGTCTGTGTAGTGTGGACTACCTCTCTGAGCTCCACCATGTCTCCCTCCAGCTCTGTGAATGTATCCCTCTCAATGATGGAGGATCAGTGGGGTTGTTAGATCTGGGTGTGATCAGTGCTGGGGGGAGGAGGGGGGGGGGGGGTGACTGTCCTCGTCTGCAGGACAGTTTGGAGAGGTGTGATCAGTGCTGGGGGGGGGGGGGGGGTGACTATCTTCGTCTGCAGGACAGTTTGGAGAGGTGTGATCAGTGCTGGGGGGGGGGGTGACTATCCTCGTCTGTAGGACCGTTTTTGAAGAGGTGTGATCAGTGCGGGGGGGGGGGGGGGGGGGGGTGACTATCCTCGTCTGCAGGACAGTTTGGAGAGGTGTGATCAGTGCTGGGGGGGGGGGGGGGGTGACTATCCTCGTCTACAGGACAGTTTGGAGAGGTGT
>NW_027261135.1:80000-87500 GCF_045791955.1 Oncorhynchus clarkii lewisi | reverse complement strand
CTCTCTCATTAGTGTGTGTGTGTGTGTGGGTGTGTGTGTGTGTGTGTGTATCTGTCTGTTTGTGTGTGTGTGTGTGTGTGTGTACGTGTGTGTCTGTCTGTGTGTGTATGTGGGTGTGTGTGTGTGTGTATCTGTCTGTGTGTGTGTGTGTGTGTGTGTGTGTGTGTATGTGTCTGTCTCTCTCTGTGTGTGTGTGTGTGTGTGTGTGTGTGTGTGTGTGTGTGTGTGTGTGTGTGTGTGTGTGTGTGTGTGTGTGGTTATGGTTGTAATAAATATCACATGTAGTCTTAATTAAGTTAAATTCTCCAGTGACCGCCGCTAACAAGACCAAGGCATGCCCGAGGTATGTGTGTGTGTGTGTGTGTGTGTGTGTGTGTGCTGTTTGTTTTTCACTGAATGTGTGTGTGTATCACTGAGTGCGTCACATTTTTCACACTGTGTGTGTGTGTGTGTGTGTGTGTGTGTGTGTGTGTGTGTGTGTGTGTGTGCGTCTGTCGAGATCCATAATTATACGAGAACTAATTGACTCTCAGAAAATCTGTTTAAAGCCCCTTATTTTATTACCTCCTGATATAGAACATGAAACACACTCTGCTAATTAAACTGGGTTCTGAAATACACTCTGCTAATTAAACTGGGTTCTGTAATACACTCTGCTAATTAAACTGGGTTCTGTAATACACTCTGCTAATTAAACTGGGTTCTGTAATACACTCTGCTAATTAAACTGGGTTCTGTAATACACTCTGCTAATTAAACTGGGTTCTGTAATACACTCTGCTAATTAAACTCGGTTCTGTAATACACTCTGCTAATTAAACTGGGTTCTGTAATACACTCTGCTAATTAAACTGGGTTCTGTAATACACTCTGCTAATTAAACTGGGTTCTGTAATAGACTCTGCTAATTAAACTGGGTTCTGTAATACACTCTGCTAATTAAACTGGGTTCTGTAATATGTAATACACTCTGCTAATTAAACTGGGTTCTGTAGTATGAAATACACTCTGCTAATTAAACTGGGTTCTGAAATACACTCTACTAATTAAACTGGGTTCTGTAATATGTAATACACTCTGCTAACTAAACTGGGTTCTGTAATACACTCTGCTAATTAAACTGGGTTCTGTAATACACTCTGCTAATTAAACTGGGTTCTGTAATACACTCTGCTAATTAAACTGGGTTCTGTAATACACTCTGCTAATTAAACTGGGTTCTGTAATATGTAATACACTCTGCTAATTAAACTGGGTTCTGTAATACACTCTGCTAATTAAACTGGGTTCTGTAATACACTCTGCTAATTAAACTGGGTTCTGTAATATGTAATACACTCTGCTAATTAAACTGGGTTCTGTAATACACTCTGTTAATTAAACTGGGTTCTGTAATATGTAATACACTCTGCTAATTAAACTGGGTTCTGTAATATTAAATACACTCTGCTAATTAAACTGGGTTCTGAAATACACTCTGCTAATTAAACTGGGTTCTGTAATACACTCTGCTAATTAAACTGGGTTCTGTAATACACTCTGCTAATTAAACTGGGTTCTGTAATACACTCTGCTAATTAAACTGGGTTCTGTAGTATGAAATACACTCTGCTAATTAAACTGGGTTCTGTAATACACTCTGCTAATTAAACTGGGTTCTGTAATACACTCTGCTAATTAAACTGGGTTCTGTAATATGTAATACACTCTGCTAACTAAACTGGGTTCTGTAATACACTCTGCTAATTAAACTGGGTTCTGTAATACACTCTGCTAATTAAACTGGGTTCTGTAATATGAAATACACTCTGCTAATTAAACTGGGTTCTGTAATACACTCTGCTAATTAAACTGGGTTCTGTAATACACTCTGCTAATTAAACTGGGTTCTGTAATATGAAATACACTCTGCTAATTAAACTGGGTTCTGTAATATGAAATACACTCTACTAATACTAATTAAACTGGGTTCTGTAATACACTCTGCTAATTAAACTGGGTTCTGTAATACACTCTGCTAATTAAACTGGGTTCTGTAATATGAAATACACTCTGCTAATTAAACTGGGTTCTGTAATACACTCTGCTAATTAAACTGGGTTCTGTAATACACTCTGCTAATTAAACTGGGTTCTGTAATACACTCTTCTAATTAAACTGGGTTCTGTAATACACTCTGCTAATTAAACTGGGTTATGTAATACACTCTGCTAATTAAACTGGGTTCTGTAATACACTCTGCTAATTAAACTGGGTTCTGTAATACACTCTGCTAATTAAACTGGGTTCTGTAATACACTCTGCTAATTAAACTGGGTTCTGTAATACACTCTGCTAATTAAACTGGGTTCTGTAATACACTCTGCTAATTAAACTGGGTTCTGTAATACACTCTGCTAATTAAACTGGGTTCTGTAATACACTCTGTTAATTAAACTGGGTTCTGTAATATGTATGTAATACACTCTGCTAATTAAACTGGGTTCTGTAATACACTCTGTTAATTAACTGGGTTCTGTAATACACTCTGTTAATTAAACTGGGTTCTGTAATATGTAATACACTCTGCTAATTAAACTGGGTTCTGTAATATGTAATACACTCTGCTAATTAAACTGGGTTCTGTAATACACTCTGCTAATTAAACTGGGTTCTGTAATACACTCTGCTAATTAAACTGGGTTCTGTAGTATGAAATACACTCTGCTAATTAAACTGGGTTCTGAAATACACTCTGCTAATTAAACTGGGTTCTGTAATATGTAATACACTCTGCTAATTAAACTGGGTTCTGTAATACACTCTACTAATTAACCTGGGTTCTGTAGTATGTAATACACTCTGCTAATTAAACTGGGTTCTGTAATACACTCTGCTAATTAAACTGGGTTCTGAAATACACTCTGCTAATTAAACTGGGTTCTGTAATACACTCTGCTAATTAAACTGGGTTCTGTAATACACTCTGCTAATTAAACTGGGTTCTGTAATACACTCTGCTAATTAAACTGGGTTCTGTAATACACTCTGCTAATTAAACTGGGTTCTGTAATACACTCTGCTAATTAAACTGGGTTCTGTAATACACTCTGCTAATTAAACTGGGTTCTGTAATACACTCTGCTAATTAAACTGGGTTCTGTAATACACTCTGCTAATTAAACTGGGTTCTGAAATACACTCTGCTAATTAAACTGGGTTCTGTAATACACTCTGCTAATTAAACTGGGTTCTGTAATATGTAATACACTCTGCTAATTAAACTGGGTTCTGAAATACACTCTGCTAATTAAACTGGGTTCTGAAATACACTCTGCTAATTAAACTGGGTTCTGTAATACACTCTGCTAATTAAACTGGGTTCTGTAATACACTCTGCTAATTAAACTGGGTTCTGTAATACACTCTGCTAATTAAACTGGGTTCTGTAATACACTCTGCTAATTAAACTGGGTTCTGTAATACACTCTGCTAATTAAACTCGGTTCTGTAATACACTCTGCTAATTAAACTGGGTTCTGTAATACACTCTGCTAATTAAACTGGGTTCTGTAATACACTCTGCTAATTAAACTGGGTTCTGTAATAGACTCTGCTAATTAAACTGGGTTCTGTAATACACTCTGCTAATTAAACTGGGTTCTGTAATATGTAATACACTCTGCTAATTAAACTGGGTTCTGTAGTATGAAATACACTCTGCTAATTAAACTGGGTTCTGAAATACACTCTACTAATTAAACTGGGTTCTGTAATATGTAATACACTCTGCTAACTAAACTGGGTTCTGTAATACACTCTGCTAATTAAACTGGGTTCTGTAATACACTCTGCTAATTAAACTGGGTTCTGTAATACACTCTGCTAATTAAACTGGGTTCTGTAATACACTCTGCTAATTAAACTGGGTTCTGTAATATGTAATACACTCTGCTAATTAAACTGGGTTCTGTAATACACTCTGCTAATTAAACTGGGTTCTGTAATACACTCTGCTAATTAAACTGGGTTCTGTAATATGTAATACACTCTGCTAATTAAACTGGGTTCTGTAATACACTCTGTTAATTAAACTGGGTTCTGTAATATGTAATACACTCTGCTAATTAAACTGGGTTCTGTAATATTAAATACACTCTGCTAATTAAACTGGGTTCTGAAATACACTCTGCTAATTAAACTGGGTTCTGTAATACACTCTGCTAATTAAACTGGGTTCTGTAATACACTCTGCTAATTAAACTGGGTTCTGTAATACACTCTGCTAATTAAACTGGGTTCTGTAGTATGAAATACACTCTGCTAATTAAACTGGGTTCTGTAATACACTCTGCTAATTAAACTGGGTTCTGTAATACACTCTGCTAATTAAACTGGGTTCTGTAATATGTAATACACTCTGCTAACTAAACTGGGTTCTGTAATACACTCTGCTAATTAAACTGGGTTCTGTAATACACTCTGCTAATTAAACTGGGTTCTGTAATATGAAATACACTCTGCTAATTAAACTGGGTTCTGTAATACACTCTGCTAATTAAACTGGGTTCTGTAATACACTCTGCTAATTAAACTGGGTTCTGTAATATGAAATACACTCTGCTAATTAAACTGGGTTCTGTAATATGAAATACACTCTACTAATTAAACTGGGTTCTGTAATACACTCTGCTAATTAAACTGGGTTCTGTAATACACTCTGCTAATTAAACTGGGTTCTGTAATATGAAATACACTCTGCTAATTAAACTGGGTTCTGTAATACACTCTGCTAATTAAACTGGGTTCTGTAATACACTCTGCTAATTAAACTGGGTTCTGTAATACACTCTGCTAATTAAACTGGGTTCTGTAATACACTCTGCTAATTAAACTGGGTTATGTAATACACTCTGCTAATTAAACTGGGTTCTGTAATACACTCTGCTAATTAAACTGGGTTCTGTAATACACTCTGCTAATTAAACTGGGTTCTGTAATACACTCTGCTAATTAAACTGGGTTCTGTAATACACTCTGCTAATTAAACTGGGTTCTGTAATACACTCTGCTAATTAAACTGGGTTCTGTAATACACTCTGCTAATTAAACTGGGTTCTGTAATACACTCTGTTAATTAAACTGGGTTCTGTAATATGTAATACACTCTGCTAATTAAACTGGGTTCTGTAATACACTCTGTTAATTAACTGGGTTCTGTAATACACTCTGTTAATTAAACTGGGTTCTGTAATATGTAATACACTCTGCTAATTAAACTGGGTTCTGTAATATGTAATACACTCTGCTAATTAAACTGGGTTCTGTAATACACTCTGCTAATTAAACTGGGTTCTGTAATACACTCTGCTAATTAAACTGGGTTCTGTAGTATGAAATACACTCTGCTAATTAAACTGGGTTCTGAAATACACTCTGCTAATTAAACTGGGTTCTGTAATATGTAATACACTCTGCTAATTAAACTGGGTTCTGTAATACACTCTACTAATTAACCTGGGTTCTGTAGTATGTAATACACTCTGCTAATTAAACTGGGTTCTGTAATACACTCTGCTAATTAAACTGGGTTCTGAAATACACTCTGCTAATTAAACTGGGTTCTGTAATACACTCTGCTATTTAAACTGGGTTCTGTAGTATGTAATACACTCTGCTAATTAAACTGGGTTCTGTAATACACTCTGCTAATTAAACTGGGTTCTGTAATACACTCTGCTAATTAAACTGGGTTCTGTAATACACTCTGCTAATTAAACTGGGTTCTGTAATACACTCTGCTAATTAAACTGGGTTCTGTAATACACTCTGCTAATTAAACTGGGTTCTGAAATACACTCTGCTAATTAAACTGGGTTCTGTAATACACTCTGCTAATTAAACTGGGTTCTGTAATATGTAATACACTCTGCTAATTAAACTGGGTTCTGAAATACACTCTGCTAATTAAACTGGGTTCTGAAATACACTCTGCTAATTAAACTGGGTTCTGTAATATGTAATACACTCTGCTAATTAAACTGGGTTCTGTAATACACTCTACTAATTAAACTGGGTTCTGTAGTATGTAATACACTCTGCTAATTAAACTGGGTTCTGTAATACACTCTGCTAATTAAACTGGGTTCTGAAATACACTCTGCTAATTAAACTGGGTTCTGTAATACACTCTACTAATTAAACTGGGTTCTGTAATACACTCTGATAATTAAACTGGGTTCTGTAATACACTCTGCTAATTAAACTGGGTTCTGTAATATGACATGCTCTGCTTATTAAAAGTAATTTCCTGGGTTCAAATATTATTTGAAATCATTTAAATGACTTCCTCTGTGCTTGATTGAGCTTGACTGGTTTAATAACCAATAGAATAGTCCCAAAACTGCAAACCCTCCCCTCTGACACTCCAGACAGGTCAGATTGAAGAATCTAAGAATCTAAGAATCTAAGAATCTAAGAATCTAAGTATTTGAAGAAGAACATGACCTGTATATCCTGTGATCAGAGAGAATCATGACCTGTATATCCTGTGATCAGAGAGAATCATGACCTGTATATCCTGTGATCAGAGAGAATCATGACCTGTATATCCTGTGATCAGAGAGAGAATCATGACCTGTATGACCTATTAGTCTCTTTCTAATATCAAATTCAGGATTACTGTTATCGGGCTCGTTCAATGTCTTCAAATCTTTTGTTTATTAGAGACGACACACACACACACACACACACACACACACACACACACACACACACACACACACACACACGTCCTTCACACTGTTAGTTGGAGATGACTGAGTTCACCGTCAGCATGAACCTGTCACGGGACAGTGGACAGAGAAGAACGAAAGAGAGGAATGCAAAATAAGCAGTGGGAGACGCCGTCTCTCTCCGTTCATGTGAATGAAGTCATGAATGTTTAAAGGATTGTGACAAATGAAATGTGTGTTTTTCAGTGTGTGTGTGTGTGTGTGTGTGTGTATGTGTGTGTGTGTGTGTGTGTGTGTGTGTGTGTGTGTGTGTCGAATGAAAGCTGTCTCTCTCTTAAGCAAACAATTACCCAGGCTTCCCCATACCTCGTGGGTGTTCTAGGCCCTGCCGGTGGTTATAGGTGTGTGTGTGTGTGTGTTTGTTTGAGTGTGTGTGTGTGTGTGTGTGTGTGTGTGTGTGCATACAAGATTGGTCAGTGTGTGTGAAGGGTCCAGTCACCCATGTGGTTAAGCCGTGTTTCAGTCTGTACTAGCGTAGGGGTCCAGTCACCCATGTGGTTAAGCCGTGTTTCAGTCTGTAGCAGCGTAGGGGTCCAGTCACCCATGTGGTTAAGCCGTGTTTCAGTCTGTAGCAGCGTAGGGGTCCAGTCACCCATGTGGTTAAGCCGTGTTTCAGTCTGTAGCAGCATAGGGGTCCAGTCACCCATGTGGTTAAGCCGTGTTTCAGTCTGTAGCAGCGTAGGGGTCCAGTCACCCATGTGGTTAAGCCGTGTTTCAGTCTGTAGCA
>NW_027261135.1:52500-75000 GCF_045791955.1 Oncorhynchus clarkii lewisi | reverse complement strand
AATCACCACGTATCATTATCCATACACCCTATGAATCACCACGTATCATTATCCATACACCCTATGAATCACCACGTATCATTATCCATACACCCTACGAATCACCACGTATCATTATCCATACACCCTATGAATCACCACGTATCATTATCCATACACCCTATGAATCACCACGTATCATTATCCATACACCCTATGAATCACCACGTATCATTATCCATACACCCTACGAATCACCACGTATCATTATCCATACACCCTATGAATCACCACGTATCATTATCCATACACCCTATGAATCACCACGTATCATTATCCATACACCCTATGAATCACCACGTATCATTATCCATACACCCTATGAATCACCACGTATCATTATCCATACACCCTATGAATCACCACGTATCATTATCCATACACCCTATGAATCACCACGTATCATTATCCATACACCCTATGAATCACCACGTATCATTATCCATACACCCTATGAATCACCACGTATAATTATCCATACACCCTATCAATCACCACGTATCATTATCCATACACCCTATCAATCGCCACGTATCATTATCCATACACCCTATCAATCGCCACGTATCATTATCCATACACCCTATGAATCACCACGTATCATTATCCATACACCCTATGAATCGCCAAGTATCATTATCCATACACCCTATGAATCACCACGTATCATTATCCATACACCCTATGAATCGCCACGTATCATTATCCATACACCCTATGAATCACCACGTATCATTATCCATACACCCTATGAATCGCCACGTATCATTATCCATACACCCTATGAATCACCACGTATCATTATCCATACACCCTATGAATCACCACGTATCATTATCCATACACCCTATGAATCACCACGTATCATTATCCATACACCCTATGAATCACCACGTATCATTATCCATACACCCTATGAATCACCACGTATCATTATCCATACACCCTATGAATCACCACGTATCATTATCCATGCACCCTATGAATCGCCACGTATCATTATCCATACACCCTATGAATCACCACGTATCATTATCCATACACCCTATGAATCGCCACGTATCATTATCCATACACCCTATGAATCACCACGTATCATTATCCATACACCCTATGAATCGCCACGTATCATTATCCATACACCCTATGAATCACCACGTATCATTATCCATACACCCTATGAATCGCCACGTATCATTATCCATACACCCTATGAATCACCACGTATCATTATCCATACACCCTATGAATCGCCACGTATCATTATCCATACACCCTATGAATCACCACGTATCATTATCCATACACCCTATGAATCACCACGTATCATTATCCATACACCCTATCAATCACCACGTATCATTATCCATACACCCTATGAATCACCACGTATCATTATCCATACACCCTATGAATCACCACGTATCATTATCCATACACACTATGAATCATCACGTATCATTATCCATACACCCTATGAATCACCACGTATCATTATCCATACACCCTATGAATCACCACGTATCATTATCCATACACCCTATGAATCACCACGTATCATTATCCATACACCCTATGAATCACCACGTATCATTATCCATACACCCTATGAATCACCACGTATCATTATCCATACACCCTATGAATCACCACGTATCATTATCCATACACCCTATGAATCACCACGTATCATTATCCATACACCCTATGAATCACCACGTATCATTATCTATACACCCTACGAATCACCACGTATCATTATCCATACACCCTATGAATCACCACGTATCATTATCCATACACCCTATGAATCACCACGTATCATTATCCATACACCCTATGAATCACCACGTATCATTATCCATACACCCTATGAATCACCACGTATCATTATCCATACACCCTATGAATCACCACGTATCATTATCCATACACCCTATGAATCACCACGTATCATTATCCATACACCCTACGAATCACCACGTATCATTATCCATACACCCTATGAATCACCACGTATCATTATCCATACACCCTACGAATCACCACGTATCATTATCCATACACCCTATGAATCACCACGTATCATTATCCATACACCCTATGAATCACCACGTATCATTATCCATACACCCTATGAATCACCACGTATCATTATCCATACACCCTATGAATCACCACGTATCATTATCCATACACCCTATGAATCACCACGTATCATTATCCATACACCCTATGAATCACCACGTATCATTATCCATACACCCTATGAATCACCACGTATCATTATCCATACACCCTATGAATCACCACGTATCATTATCCATACACCCTACGAATCACCACGTATCATTATCCATACACCCTATGAATCACCACGTATCATTATCCATACACCCTATGAATCACCACGTATCATTATCCATACACCCTATGAATCACCACGTATCATTATCCATACACCCTATGAATCACCACGTATCATTATCCATACACCCTATGAATCACCACGTATCATTATCTATACACCCTATGAATCACCAATCAGATGACCCCACGACCGTTAACCAGAACTCCTCCTGTAACCAGAACCATCTCTGGTGTAGGGCTCTAACCAGAACTCCTCCTGTAACCAGAACCATCTCTGGTGTAGGGCTCTAACCAGAACCATCTCTGGTGTAGGGCTCTAACCAGAACTCCTCCTGTAACCAGAACCATCTCTGTTGTAGGGCTCTAACCAGAACCATCTCTGGTGTTGGGCTCTAATCAGAACCATCTCTGGTGTAGGGCTCTAATCAGAACCATCTCCGGTGTTGGGCTCTAATCAGAACCATCTCTGGAGTTGGGCTCTAATCAGAACCATCTCTGGTGTTGGGCTCTAATCAGAACCATCTCTGGTGTAGGGCTCTAATCAGAACCATCTCTGGTGTAGGGCTCTAACCAGAACCATCTCTGGTGTTGGGCTCTAATCAGAACCATCTCTGGTGTAGGGCTCTAATCAGAACCATCTCTGGTGTAGGGCTCTAATCAGAACCATCTCCGGTGTTGGGCTCTAATCAGAACCATCTTTGGTGTAGGGCTCTAATCAGAACCATCTCTGGTGTAGGGCTCTAACCAGAACCATCTCCGGTGTTGGGCTCTAACCAGAACCATCTCTGGTGTTGGGCTCTAACCAGAACCATCTCTGGTGTAGGGCTCTAATCAGAACCATCTCTGGTGTAGGGCTGTAACCAGAACCATCTCTGGTGTTGGGCTCTAACCAGAACCATCTCTGGTGTTGGGCTCTAATCAGAACCATCTCTGGTGTAGGGCTCTAACCAGAACCATCTCTGGTGTTGGGCTCTAATCAGAACCATCTCTGGTGTTGGGCTCTAATCAGAACCATCTCTGGAGTTGGGCTCTAATCAGAACCATCTCTGGTGTAGGGCTCTAATCAGAACCATCTCTGGTGTTGGGCTCTAACCAGAACCATCTCTGGTGTTGGGCTCTAACCAGAACCATCTCTGGTGTAGGTCTCTAATCAGAACCATCTCTGGTGTTGGGCTCTAACCAGAACCATCTCTGGTGTAGGGCTGTAACCAGAACCATCTCTGGTGTTGGGCTCTAATCAGAACCATCTCTGGTGTTGGACTCTAATCAGAACCATCTCTGGTGTTGGGCTCTAATCAGAACCATCTCTGGTGTTGGACTCTAATCAGAACCATCTCTGGTGTTGGGCTGTGGTGGTCTCTCCTACTCTAACCAGAACCATATCTGGTGTTGGACTCTAACCAGAACCATCTCTGGTTCACTAGACCTAGGCCACCACCTCTCCATGTTACAGGAGACAGAATGAGGACCCTGGCCACCAACTCTCCATGTTACAGGAGACAGAATGAGGACCTAGGCCACCACCTCTCCATGTTACAGAAGACAGAATGAAGACCTAGGCCACCACCTCTCCATGTTACAGGAGACAGAATGAGGACCCTGGCCACCAACTCTCCATGTTACAGGAGACAGAATGAGGACCTAGGCCACCACCTCTCCATGTTACAGAAGACAGAATGAAGACCTAGGCCACCACCTCTCCATGTTACAGGAGACAGAATGAGGACCCTGGCCACCACCTCTCCATGTTACAGAAGACAGAATGAAGACCACCACCTCTCCATGTTACAGGAGACAGAATGAAGAACTAGGCCACCACCTCTCCATGTTACAGGAGACAGAATGAGGACCCTGGCCACCACCTCTCCATGTTACAGAAGACAGAATGAAGACCCTGGCCACCACCTCTCCATGTTACAGGAGACAGAATTAAGACCTAGGCCACCACCTCTCCATGTTACAGAAGACAGAATGAAGACCTAGGCCACCACCTCTCCATGTTACAGAAGACAGAATGAAGACCTAGGCCACCACCTCTCCATGTTACAGGAGACAGAATGAAGACCTAGGCTACCACCTCTCTATGTTACAGGAGACAGAATGAAGACCACCACCTCTCCATGTTACAGGAGACAGAATGAAGACCTAGGCCACCACCTCTCCATGTTACAGGAGACAGAATTAAGACCTAGGCCACCACCTCTCCATGTTACAGAAGACAGAATGAAGACCTAGGCCACCACCTCTCCATGTTACAGGAGACAGAATTAAGACCTAGGCTACCACCTCTCTATGTTACAGGAGACAGAATGAAGACCACCACCTCTCCATGTTACAGGAGACAGAATGAATACCTAGGCCACCACCTCTCCATGTTACAGGAGACAGAATGAAGACCTAGGCCACCCCCTCTCCATGTTACAGGAGACAGAAGGAAGACCTAGGCCACCACCTCTCCATGTTATAGGAGACAGAATGAAGACCTAGGCCACCACCTCTCCATGTTACAGGAGACAGAATGAGGACCTAGGTAACAGTCTCTCCATGTTACAGGAGACATAATGAAGACCCTGGCCACCACCTCTCCATGTTACAGGAGACAGAATGGGGACCTAGGCAACAGTCTCTCCATGTTACAGGAGACAGAATGAGGACCTAGGCCACCACCTCTCCATGTTAAAGGAGACAGAATGAGGACCTAGGCAACAGTCTCTCCATGTTACAGGAGACAGAATGAGGACCCTGGCCACCACCTCTTCATGTTACAGGAGACAGAATGAGGACCCTGGCCAGCACCTCTCCATGTTACAGGAGACAGAATGAGGACCTAGGCCACCACCTCTCCATGTTACAGGAGACAGAATGAAGACCCTGGCCACCACCTCTCCATGTTACAGGAGACAGAAGGAAGGCCTAGGCCACCACCTCTCCATGTTACAGGAGACAGAATGATGACCTAGGCCACCACCTCTCCATGTTAAAGGAGACAGAATGAGGACCTAGGCAACAGTCTCTCCATGTTACAGAAGACAGAATGAAGACCTAGGCCACCTCCTCTCCATGTTACAGGAGACAGAATGAAGACCTAGGCCACCACCTCTTTCGAAGTTGATGTGTTTACTGTCACCCTCAGAGTTACATCAGCAAAACGTGACAACAGAGTGCCCTCCGAGGGAGTTGGTAGGGGCGAGGCTGCGGTTTGGGATTCAGTCTTCGGGACTTGTGACTTGTGAATGATGCAATTCATGTTCCGTTTGTAGATAAATAAAACAAAGCATGAAATTGAAATTCCTCCCTGTCATTTCAAAAAAAGAAGATAAACCTCAGTAACAGGTAAACATTTAATTTTGGGAGGAAGTTCATCTGTTACACGTGTCACGTCTCCAAATCAGACATAAACGCGTGACGTATATTTAGGAACGCCTCTCCATTAAATATAATGGCCAAACTCCAAACGTATCTCAGCCGGTGTCGGGATAGAAACTCCTTCTGAAGCCTGCAGGCATGCTGGGAAACCGGAGGGTCTAATCAGTCCCGACACACTCCCATCATTTTCACTCCCCCAGCTTTGGGACACTAGTGCAAATGGCGGAGGCACACGTGAACCAGCAAATTGAGGGCCGAGGGGAAGGGGATGATTTGGGTTTCAGCCACCCTCTCTCTCTCAATTCAATTCAATTCAAGGGGCTTTATTGGCATGGGAAACAGGTGTTAACATTGCCAAAGCAAGTGAAGTAGATAATATATGAAGTGAAATAAACAATACAAATGAACAGTTAACATTACACTCACATTACAAATGTTATATTATGTTTGTATGCAGTGTTGTAACGATGTACAAACGGTTAAAGTACAAAATAAAAAATAAATAAGAATAAACAATGGTGTGTGTTCTTCACTGGTTGCCCTTTTCTCGTGGCAACAGGTCACAAATCTTGCTGCTGTGATGTCACACTGTGGTATTTCACCCAGTAGATATGGGAGTTTTTCAAAACCAGGTTTGTTTTTGAATTCTTTGTGGATCTGTGTAATCTGAGGGAAATATGTGTCTCTAATATGGTCATACATTGGGCAGGAGGATAGGAAGTGCAGCTCAGTTTCCACCTCATTTTGTGGGCAGTGAGCACATAGCATGTCTTCTCTTGAGAGCCATGTCTGCCTACGGCGGCCTTTCTCAATAGCAAGGCTATGCTCACTGAGTCTGTACATAGTCAAAGCTTTCCTCTCTCTCTCTCACTCTGCCAAATCTCCCTCTCTTCCTCTCTTTTCCCCATCTCTCTCTCTTTCTGTCTCTGCCACATCTCTCCCTCTCTTTCTCTCTCTGCCTCATCTCTCTCTATCTTCCCCATCTCTCCCTCTCTTTCTCTCTCTGCCCCATCTCTCCCTCTCTTTCTCTCTCTGCCTCATCTCTCTCTCTCCCTCTCTTTCTCTCTCTGCCCGATCTCTCCCTCTCTTTCTCTCTCTGCCTCACCTCTCTCTATCTTCCCTATATCTCCCTCTCTTTCTCTCTCTGCCCCATCTCTCCCTCCCTCCCTCCTTCCCTCCCTCTCTCTCTCCCTCTCTCTCTCCCTCCCTCCCTCTCTCCTTCCACCCACACAAACCACAAGCAGATGTACCTAACCTGAGATCATGCAGCGACTGAACAAAACACTTAATCTGAAGAGTTTCAAATGAACAGTTTATGGTTCTCCCCTTCTCATTACCGCGTTTCTAATCCTAAATGAATGAGAATAGTGATTAACCTTTTCCACCCAACGTTCTATACTTCTCTTATTAGTGCCGGTCCCAAATTGGCCCCCTATGCCCTATGTAGAGCACAAGGACCCATAGGGCTCTGGTCAAAAGTAGTGCACTACATAGGGAATAGGGGGCCAATTTGGGACACTTTACCCCTTTTTTTTCTGTGATATTTACTGAGTATAATGAGACGGTGAGATGTGATGCATCTCGCCCACGTCTGTGTGTGTTTGTGTCTTTCTGTCTCGTGCGTGTGTGTGTGTGTGTGTGTTTGTGTGTGTGTTGTGTGTGAGTGCGTCATTAGTGTGTGTGTGTGTGTCAGTGTGTGAGTCTGCGTTCAGATGTGTGAGTATTTTAGGGGCTACGACTTCTCTCCGACACCCTGTCATTACTGTCGTTAGGGAGCGAAGTGTGTGTGCGTATGTGTGTGTGTGTGTGTGTGTGTGTGTGTGTGTGTGTGTGTGTGTGTGTGTGTGTGTGTGTGTGTGTGTGTGTGTGTGAGAGTGTGTGTGTGTGTGTGTGTGTGTGTGTGCAGTCAGACGAGCTGACAGTTTGAGGAGCAGCTAAACTCACCACAGCTCTGAGTTATTTTAGCATTTTGCTCTTCTGCTCACTTTCTCTCCTCTCTCTCTCTCCTCTCTCTATCTCTCCTCTCTCTCTTTTTCTTCTCTCTCCTCTCTCTCTCCTCTCTCTCCCATCTCTTTCTCTCTCTCTCTGTCTCTCTCTCCTCTCTCTCTCCTCTCTCTCTCTTCTCTCTCTTTCTATACTCTCTTCTTCTCTATCTTCTCTCATCTTCTCTCTCTCTTCTCTCTCTCTCTCTTCTCTCTTCTTCTCTCTCATCTCTCTTCTTCTCTCTCTTCCCTCTTCTTCTCTCTCTCTCTCCTCTCTCTTCTCCTTCTCCTCTCTATCCTCTCTCTTTCTCTCTCTTCTCTCTTCTTCTCTCTCTTCTCTCTTCTTCTCTCTCTTCTCTCTTCTTCTCTCTCTCTCTCTCCTCTCTCTTCTCTCTCTCCTCTCTCTCTCTCGCTCCTCTCTCTCCTCTCTCTCTCTCCTCTCTCTTCTCTCTCTCCTCTCTCTCTGTCACTCTCTCTCCCCTCTCTCTCCCCTCTCTCTCTTCTCTCTCTCTCTCTCTTCTCTCTTTTTCTCTCTCTTCTCTCTTCTTCTTCTCTCTCTCGCTCTCTCTCTCTTCTTCTCTCTCTCTTCTCTCTTCTTCTCTCTCTTCTCTCTTCTTCTCTCTCTCTCTCCTCTCTCTTCTCTCTCTCCTCTCTCTCCTCTCTCGTTCTCTCTCTTCTCTCTTCTTCTCTCTCATCTCTCTTCTTCTCTCTCTTCCCTCTTCTTCTCTCTCACTCTCTCCTCTCTCTTCTCTCTCTCCTCTCTCTCCTCTCTCTCTCTCGCTCCTCTCTCTCCTCTCTCTCTCTCCTCTCTCTTCTCTCTCTCCTCTCTCTCTGTCGCTCTCTCTCCTCTCTCTGCTCTCTCTCTCTTCTCTCTCTCTCTCTCTCTCTCTCTTCTCTCTTCTTCTCTCTCTTCTCTCTTCTTCTCTCTCTCTCGCTCTCTCTCTTCTTCTCTCTCTCTTCTCTCTTCTTCTCTCTCTTCTCTCTTCTCTCTTCTCTCTTCTTCTCTCTCTCTCTCTTCTCTCTTCTTCTCTCTGTCTCTTCTCTCTTTCTCATCTCTCTCTCTCTCTCTCTGTCTACCATTCAGCACCCTTTTATTCCTTTTAATCTTACTCTCATACTCTTTGCCTCCCTCTCCGTCTTCCCCTTCTTCCCCTTCACCTGAATGATATTAGATCTCTGTCGTTAGTAGGTCACACCGGCGGTAACGAGGTGGGCAGGCACACTAATTACCAGAGGGCACAGTATTTGTCTCAACACCAGTGGGTGGCATTATGTCCTGCATGGGGTTATGAACAGATTGGTTCCAGTGGGAGACAGGGATAGATGGTCCAATCAGATGCACGGAAACACTGTCAGAGTAGGAGGCTTGGATCGGCTTTATATTAATGTCTGTTTACCTTAGACTGAACACACTGTGGTCCTGTGCTGCCCTCAGTTGGGTTATAGGTAAGATCTTACCTTAGACTGAACACACTGTGGTCCTGTACTGCCCTCAGTTGGGTTATAGGTAAGATCTTACCTTAGACTGAACACACTGTGGTCCTGTACTGCCCTCAGTTGGGTAATAGGTAAGATCTTACCTTAGACTGAACACACTGTGGTCCTGTACTGCCCTCAGTTGGGTTATAGGTAAGATCTTACCTTAGACTGAACACACTGTGGTCCTGTGCTGCCTCAGTTGGGTTATAGGTAAGATCTTACCTTAGACTGAACACACTGTGGTCCTGTACTGCCCTCAGTTGGGTTATAGGTAAGATCTTACCTTAGACTGAACACACTGTGGTCCTGTGCTGCCTCAGTTGGGTTATAGGTAAGATCTTACCTTAGACTGAACACACTGTGGTCCTGTGCTGCCTCAGTTGGGTTATAGGTAAGATCTTACCTTAGACAGAACACACTGTGGTCCTGTACTGCCCTCAGTTGGGTTATAGGTCAGATCTTACCTTAGACTGAACACACTGTGGTCCTGTGCTGCCTCAGTTGGGTTATAGGTAAGATCTTACCTTAGACTGAACACACCGTGGTCCTGTACTGCCCTCAGTTGGGTAATAGGTAAGATCTTACCTTAGACTGAACACACTGTGGTCCTGTACTGCCCTCAGTTGGGTTATAGGTCAGATCTTACCTTAGACTGAACACACTGTGGTCCTGTGCTGCCTCAGTTGGGTTATAGGTCAGATCTTACCTTAGACTGAACACACTGTGGTCCTGTGCTGCCCTCAGTTGGGTTATAGGTCAGATCTTACCTTAGACTGAACACACTGTGGTCCTGTGCTGCCTCAGTTGGGTTATAGGTCAGATCTTACCTTAGACTGAACACACTGTGGTCCTGTGCTGCCTCAGTTGGGTTATAGGTAAGATCTTACCTTAGACTGAACAAACCGTGGTCCTGTACTGCTTCAGTTGGTTTTGGGTTCAATTGACAAAGCAATCACACAGGTCTACAGGTCTACAGGTCTACAGGTCTACATGTCTACAGGTCTACATGTCTACAGGTCTACAGGTCTACAGGTCTACAGGTCTACAGGTCTACATGTCTACAGGTCTACATGTCTACAGGTCTACATGTCTACAGGTCTACATGTCTACAGGTCTACAGGTCTACAGGTCTACAGGTCTACATGTCTACAGGTCTACACGTCTACAGGTCTACAGGTCTACAGGTCTACATGTCTACAGGTCTACACGTCTACAGGTCTACAGGTTTACAGGTCTACAGGTCTACAGGTCTACAGGTCTACAGGTCTACAGGTCTACAGGTCTACAGGTCTGTACTGTATACACTGAAACATTTTATTTTGCCAAACTGACCTTGGTTCCGCTGCCACGGTCTCCTAAAGTGCGTATGTTTGTAGTTGTGGCTGTTGGCTTCCTTGTTATGTTCTGGCTGGGGGTTCCTTGTTATGTTCTGGCTAGGGGTTCCTTGTTATGTTCTGGCTGGGGGTTCCTTGTTATGTTCTGGCTGGGGGTTCATTGTTATGTTCTGGCTGTTGGCTTCCTTGTTATGTTGTGTGTGGTGTGGGAGACAATGATAAAGTATGATGTGTGAGTGAGAGAGAGTGGGGGGCTGACTATGCAGTTTACTATGGAGCTAGCTAACTATGGAGCTAGCTAACTATGGAGAATGCTAACTATGGAGCTGGCTAACTATGGAGCTAGCTAATTATGGAGGATGCTAACTATGGAGTTAGCTAGCTCCATAGTTAGCTAGCTCCATAGGTATCCACCTCCATAGTTAGCCACATCCATAGTTAGTTAGCTCCATTGTTAGCTAGCTCAATAGTTAGCCACCTCCATAGTTAGCCACCTACATAGTTAGCTAGCTCCATAGTTAGCCACCTCCATAGTTAGCCACCTCTATAGTTAGCCACCTCCATAGTTAGTTAGCTCCATATTTAGTTAGCTCCATAGTTAGCCAGCTCCATAGTTAGCTCCATAGTTAGTCAGCCCCATAGTTAACTCCATAGTTAGTTAGCTCCATAGTTAACCAGCTCCATAGTTAGCTCCACAGTTAACTCCATAGTTAATTAGCTACATAGTTAGCCAGCTCCATAGTTAGCGCCATAGTTAGCTCCATAGTTAGCCAGCTCCATAGTTAGCTCCATAGTTAGCTCCATAGTTAGCCAGCTCCATAGTTAGCTCCATAGGTAGATATCTCCACAGTTAGCTCCATATGCGCTGGTCAACAAATAATACCCCCGTTGTGTCCCTGGGGCCAGGATTGGGAGGTATTGTTATAAACCAGCTGTTGTGGGTTCTGCTAGTGAACAACATTCCATCTTGTGGTCTGAATGTCAGCAACGTTTTAAAAAACAAACATTATATCACTATTAGGATATTTACTGCTTTAGTTGTTTCTTGTGATGTTTTGTTGTATTAAAACCTTTGGTGGGATGGGTGGATTAAAGACTGGGGATGTTGTATTGATACCTTGGTGGGGTGGGTGGATTAAAGACTGGGGATATTGTATTGATACCTTGGTGGGGTGGGTGGATTAAAGACTGGGGATGTTGTATTGATACCTTGGTGGGGTGGGAGGATTAAAGACTGGGGATGTTGTATTGATACCTTGGTGGGGTGGGTGGATTAAAGACTGGGGATGTTGTATTGCTACCTTGGTGGGGTGGGAGGATTAAAGACTGGGGATGTTGTATTGATACCTTGGTGGGGTGGGTGGATTAAAGACTGGGGATGTTGTATTGATACCTTGGTGGGGTGGGAGGATTAAAGACTGGGGATGTTGTATTGATACCTTGGTGGGGTGGGTGGATTAAAGACTGGGGATGTTGTATTGATACCTTGGTGGGGTGGGTGGATTAAAGACTGGGGATGTTGTATTGATACCTTGGTGGGGTGGGTGGATTAAAGACTGGGGATGTTGTATTGATACCTTGGTGGGGTGGGAGGATTAAAGACTGGGGATGTTGTATTGATACCTTGGTGGGGTGGGAGGATTAAAGACTGGGGATGTTGTATTGATACCTTGGTGGGGTGGGAGGATTAAAGACTGGGGATGTTGTATTGATACCTTGGTGGGGTGGGTGGATTAAAGACTGGGGATGTTGTATTGATACCTTGGTGGGGTGGGTGGATTAAAGACTGGGGATGTTGTATTGATACCTTGGTGGGGTGGGTGGATTAAAGACTGGGGATGTTGTATTGATACCTTGGTGGGGTGGGTGGATTAAAGACTGGGGATGTTGTATTGATACCTTGGTGGGGTGGGAGGATTAAAGACTGGGGATGTTGTATTAATGACTTGGTGGGGTGGGTGGATTAAAGACTGGGGATGTTGTATTAATGACTTGGTGGGGTGGGAGGATTAAAGACTGGGGATGTTGTATTAATGACTTGGTGGGGTGGGTGGATTAAAGACTGGGGATGTTGTATTAATGACTTGGTGGGGTGGGAGGATTAAAGACTGGGGATGTTGTATTGATACCTTGGTGGGGTGGGTGGATTAAAGACTGGGGATGTTGTATTGATACCTTGGTGGGGTGGGTGGATTAAAGACTGGGGATGTTGTATTGATACCTTGGTGGGGTGGGTGGATTAAAGACTGGGGATGTTGTATTGATACCTTGGTGGGGTGGGAGGATTAAAGACTGGGGATGTTGTATTGATACCTTGGTGGGGTGGGAGGATTAAAGACTGGGGATGTTGTATTGATACCTTGGTGGGGTGGGTGGATTAAAGACTGGGGATGTTGTATTAATTACTTGGTGGGGTGGGTGGATTAAAGACTGGGGATGTTGTAATGATACCTTGGTGGGGTGGGTGGATTAAAGACTGGGGATGTTGTATTGATACCTTGGTGGGGTGGGAGGATTAAAGACTGGGGATGTTGTATTGCTACCTTGGTGGGGTGGGTGGATTAAAGACTGGGGATGTTGTATTGATACCTTGGTGGGGTGGGTGGATTAAAGACTGGGGATGTTGTATTGATACCTTGGTGGGGTGGGTGGATTAAAGACTGGGGATGTTGTATTGATACCTTGGTGGGGTGGGAGGATTAAAGACTGGGGATGTTGTATTGATACCTTGGTGGGGTGGGTGGATTAAAGACTGGGGATGTTGTATTGATACCTTGGTGGGGTGGGAGGATTAAAGACTGGGGATGTTGTATTGATACCTTGGTGGGGTGGGTGGATTAAAGACTGGGGATGTTGTATTGATACCTTGGTGGGGTGGGTGGATTAAAGACTGGGGATGTTGTATTGATACCTTGGTGGGGTGGGTGGATTAAAGACTGGGGATGTTGTATTGATACCTTGGTGGGGTGGGTGGATTAAAGACTGGGGATGTTGTATTAATGACTTGGTGGGGTGGGAGGATTAAAGACTGGGGATGTTGTATTAATGACTTGGTGGGGTGGGTGGATTAAAGACTGGGGATGTTGTATTAATGACTTGGTGGGGTGGGAGGATTAAAGACTGGGGATGTTGTATTAATGACTTGGTGGGGTGGGTGGATTAAAGACTGGGGATGTTGTATTAATGACTTGGTGGGGTGGGAGGATTAAAGACTGGGGATGTTGTATTGATACCTTGGTGGGGTGGGTGGATTAAAGACTGGGGATGTTGTATTGATACCTTGGTGGGGTGGGTGGATTAAAGACTGGGGATGTTGTATTGATACCTTGGTGGGGTGGGTGGATTAAAGACTGGGGATGTTGTATTGATACCTTGGTGGGGTGGGAGGATTAAAGACTGGGGATGTTGTATTGATACCTTGGTGGGGTGGGTGGATTAAAGACTGGGGATGTTGTATTGATACCTTGGTGGGGTGGGTGGATTAAAGACTGGGGATGTTGTATTAATGACTTGGTGGGGTGGGTGGATTAAAGACTGGGGATGTTGTAATGATACCTTGGTGGGGTGGGTGGATTAAAGACTGGGGATGTTGTATTGATACCTTGGTGGGGTGGGAGGATTAAAGACTGGGGATGTTGTATTGCTACCTTGGTGGGGTGGGAGGATTAAAGACTGGGGATGTTGTATTGATACCTTGGTGTGGTGGGTGGATTAAAGACTGGGGATGTTGTATTGATACCTTGGCGGGGTGGGTGGATTAAAGACTGGGGATGTTGTATTGCTACCTTGGTGGGGTGGGTGGATTAAAGACTGGGGATGTTGTATTGATACCTTGGTGTGGTGGGTTGATTAAAGACTGGGGATGTTGTATTGATACCTTGGTGGGGTGGGTGGATTAAAGACTGGGGATGTTGTATTGATACCTTGGTGGGGTGGGTGGATTAAAGACTGGGGATGTTGTATTGATACCTTGGTGGGGTGGGAGGATTAAAGACTGGGGATGTTGTATTGATACCTTGGTGGGGTGGGTGGATTAAAGACTGGAGATGTTGTATTGATACCTTGGTGGGGTGGGAGGATTAAAGACTGGAGATGTTGTATTGATACCTTGGTGGGGTGGGAGGATTAAAGACTGGGGATGTTGTATTAATGACTTGGTGGGTTGGGTGGATTAATGGAATGGGGATGTTGTAATGTTGTTGATGTCTCTACGTTCTGAAAGGATAAAGTAAATCAAACGATTTGCGCTCTACAGGGAAGAGGGTTTTATTTCGGGACGCTGCGTCCGGCCCGTGGCTCTCAGATTAACAGATGCGTTATGTGATGAGCCGGGGTCAAGAGGGTTGGTGTGTGGACGTTCTATTCCTCTAGCACCACTTCCTGCTATCGGCTGTGACCTCACCGAAAGCCCACAGAGACTTATGGGTAGCTATTTCAGCAACTTTTTATTTTACACCGTCACACTCACGCACGCACGTGGACGCACACGCACACGCACACACGCACCTACGACTAATTCAGCAGCTCTTAACAGCCTCTCTGCAGTGCCCCTGAAAAGAGTAAGAAAAAGGCTCAGCATTTTCTACAATCCCATACTGCACCCCTCTAATCCTCTTCTCCTCCTTCCCATCATTCATTCCTCTTTTCTCTGCCCATCCTCCTTTCTGTCACCTCCCTTTCCACCTTCCTCTCCCTTCATCCTCTCTCTCTCTCTCTCGCTCTCTCTCTCTCTCTTTCTCTGTCTCTCTCTCTTACTCCCCCCCTCTCTCTCTCTCTCTCTCCTTGTCTATCTCTCTCTCTCCCTCTCTCCCTCTCTCCCCCTCTCTCCCTCTCTCCCTCTCTCCCTCTCTCTCTCCCTCTCTCTCTCTCTCTCTCTCTCTCTCTCTCTCTCTCTCTCTCTCTCTCTCTCTCTCCCTCTCTCCCTCTCTCTCCCTTTCTCTCTCTCGCTCTCTCCCTCTCTCCCTCTCTCCCTCTCTCCCTCTCTCCCTCTCTCCCTCTCTCTCTTTCTCTCTCTCCCCCCCTCTCTCTCTCTCCCCCTCTCTCTCCCCCCCTCTCTCTCTCCTTCAGGTTAGAGCTAGTTTAATTCAGTGCACGATCAGAGTGAGAGATAAATACAGAGCAGAGAAACTCTGAGTCACACACACACACACACACACACACACACACACACACACACACACACATACACACACGTCACACACACGTCACACACACACGTCACACACACAAATGTCTCTAGCAACCTCTGAAAGTGACTAGATGGAATGAGAACTTCAGTCACACACACACACACACACACCGACACCGACACACACACACACACACACACACACACACACACACACACACACACACACACACACACACACACACACACACACACACACACACACACACACACACACACACACACACACACTGTTTAACCTCTAGGAGTGATGATGGGAAGACAGAGGTAAAGGAGCTCTGTGTCTCTCTGCCATTCCTGAAAAAACTATTTTTAAACCTACAGTTTAATTCCACTGTGAGAAATGGTGCTTCTTCAGTGTGTATATATGTATGTGTGTAAGTGCGTGTGTGTGTGTGTGTGTGGTGTGTGTGTGTGAATTCTCATGCCTGGCTTTCCTCCAACCAACCTGACCTCTGTGTGACCTTTCACCTTTCAACCTTGACCTTCTGAATCCTGAATACACTTAAAATGTATAAGTACTTGTGTTTGAAACAGTGTGTGTGTGTGTTTTTGCAGGCGATTGTGGTCTTTCAGCATATATGCAGATTTGACAGAGTGGCTTCTCTCCCAGCCAGGTCACATCACATCTACTGCAGTATTAGACGTTTGTCCAGGTCACACCAGATCCACTGCAGTATTAGACGTTTGTCCAGGTCACATCAGATCCACTGCAGTATTAGACGTTTGTCCAGGTCACATCACATCCACTGCAGTATTAGACGTT
This sequence comes from Oncorhynchus clarkii lewisi, assembly GCF_045791955.1. Lineage (NCBI taxonomy): Eukaryota > Metazoa > Chordata > Actinopteri > Salmoniformes > Salmonidae > Oncorhynchus > Oncorhynchus clarkii. The sequence continues at coordinate 58,476 of NW_027261135.1, read as the reverse complement.
TGTCCAGGTCGCACCAGATCCAGGGCTTGATAAGGTGTTATAGATGGGAATAGAGGAAGGGCTTGATAAGGTGTTATAGATGGGAATAGAGGAAGGGCTTGATAAGGTGTTATAGATGGGAATAAAGGAAGAGCTTGATAAGGTGTTATAGATGGGAATAGAGGAAGGGCTTGATAAGGTGTTATAGATGGGAATAGAGGAAGGGCTTGATAAGGAGTTAACCACTCAAAATGATTGGCTAAACTTAACCCTTACCTGAACCACTCAGAATGAATGGCTAAACTTGAAAATGGGTTGGTCCCCTGCGGAACGGTTGAGCTAACGTAGGCTAATGTGATTAGCATGAGGTTATAAGTAACAAGAACATTTCCCAGGACATAGACATATCTGATATGTACAGAACGCTTCAATTGATGTTATTCTAACTGCACTGTCCAATTTACAAAATCAAATCAAATCAAATTATTTTGTCATGGCAAGATGCAGTAGATGGTATAGAGTAGAGTATATACATATGAGATGAGTAATGTAGGGTATGTAAAGATTATTTGAAGTGCCATTGTTTAAAGTGTCTAGTGATATATTTATTACATCAATTTTTCCATTATTAAAGTGGCTGGAGTTGAGTCAGTGTGTTGGCAGCAGCCACTCAATGTTAGTGGAGGCTGTTTAACAGTCTGATGGCCTTGAGATAGAAGCTGTTTTTCAGTCTCTCGGTCCCAGCTTTGATGCACCTGTAATGACCTCGCCTTCTGGATGATAGCGGGGTGAACAGGCAGTGGCTCGGGTGGTTGTTGTCCTTGATGATCTTTATGGCCTTCCTGTGACATCGGGTGGTGTAGGTGTCCTGGAGGGAAGGTAGTTTGCCCCCGGTGATGCGTTGTGCAGACCTCACTACCCTCTGGAGAGCCTTACGGTTGTGGGCGGAGCAGGTGCCGTACCAGGCGGTGATACAGCCCGACAGGATGCTCTCGATTGTGCATCTGTAGAAGTTTGTGAGTGTTTTGGTGACAAGCCAAATTTCTTCAGCCTCCTGAGGTTGAAGAGGCACTGTTGCACCTTCTTCACCAAGCTGTCTGTGTGAGTGGACCAATTCAGTTTGTCTGTGATGTGTAGCTACTACTTAACTACTTTTCTCCTATAGACCCCCCCAACCTGGAGTCTTAACTACTTTTCTCCTATAGACCCCCCCAACCTGAAGTCTAAACTACTTTTCACCTATAGACACCCCCCCAACCTGAAGTCTAAACTACTTTTCACCTATAGACACCCCCCCCAACCTGAAGTCTAAACTACTTTTCACCTATAGACCCCCCCCAACCTGAAGTCTAAACTACTTTTCACCCATAGACCCCCCCCCCAACCTGAAATCTAAACTACTTTTCACCTATAGACCCCCCCCAACCTGAAGTCTAAACTACTTTTCATCTATAGACCCCCCCAACCTGAACATCCCCCAAACCTGGAGTCTTAACTACTTTTCACCTATAGCCCCCCCCCAACCTGAAGTCTTAGCTACTTTTCACCTATAGACCCCCTCAACCTGAAGTCTTAGCTACTTTTCACCTATAGATGCCCCCCCCCAACCTGAAGTCTAAACTGCTTTTCACCTATAGACCCCCCCAACCTGAAGTATTAGCTACTTTTCACCTATAGACATCCCCCCCAACCTGAAGTCTAAACTACTTTTCACCTATAGACCCCCCCCCCAACCTGAAGTCTAAACTACTTTTCACCTATAGACCCCCCCAACCTGAAGTCTAAACTACCTTTCTCCTATAGACACCCCCCCCCCCAACCTGAAGTCTAAACTACTTTTCACCTACAGACACCCCCCCCCAACCTGAAGTCTAAACTACTTTTCACCTATAGACACCCCCCCCAACCTGAAGTCTAAACTACTTTTCACCTATAGACCCCCCCCCAACCTGAAGTCTAAACTACTTTTCACCTATAGACCCCCCCCAACCTGAAGTCTAAACTACTTTTCTCCTATAGACGCCCCCCCCCCCCCAACCTGAAGTCTAAACTACTTTTCACCTATAGACCCCCCCAACCTGAAGTCTAAACTACTTTTCACCTATAGACCCCCCCCCAACCTGAAGTCTAAACTACTTTTCACCTATAGACCCCCCCAACCTGAAGTCTAAACTACTTTTCACCTATAGACCCCCCCAACCTGAAGTCTAAACTACTTTTCACCTATAGACCCCCCCCAACCTGAAGACCCCCCCAACCTGAAGTCCCCCCCAACCTGAAGTCTAAACTACTTTTCTCCTATAGACCCCCCCAACCTGAAGTCTAAACTACTTTTCACCTATAGACGACCCCCCCAACCTGAAGTCTAAACTACTTTTCACCTATAGACCCCCCCAACCTGAAGTCTTAGCTACTTTTCACCTATAGACCCCCCCAACCTGAAGTCTAAACTACTTTTCACCTATAGACCCCCCCAACCTGAAGTCTAAACTACTTTTCTCCTATAGACCCCCCCAACCTGAAGTCTTAGCTACTTTTCACCTATAGACACCCCCCCCAACCTGAAGTCTAAACTACTTTTCACCTATAGACGACCCCCCCAACCTGAAGTCTAAACTACTTTTCACCTATAGACCCCCCCAACCTGAAGTCTAAACTACTTTTCACCTATAGACCCCCCCAACCTGAAGTCTAAACTACTTTTCTCCTATAGACCCCCCCAACCTGAAGTCTTAGCTACTTTTCTCCTATAGACGCCCCCCCAACCTGAAGTCTAAAATACTTTTCTCCTATAGACCCCCCCAACCTGAAGTCTAAACTACTTTTCTCCTATTGACCCCCCCCCAACCTGAAGACCCCCCCCCCAACCTGAAGTCTAAACTACTTTTACCTATAGACCCCCCCAACCTGAAGTCTAAACTACTTTTCTCCTATAGACCCCCCCAACCTGAAGTCTTAGCTACTTTTCTCCTATAGACGCCCCCCCAACCTGAAGTCTAAACTACTTTTCACCTATAGACCCCCCCAACCTGAAGTCTAAACTACTTTTCACCTATAGACCCCCCCCCAAACTGAAGTCTAAACTACTTTTCACCTATAGACCCCCCCAACCTGAAGACCCCCCCCCAACCTGAAGTCTAAACTACTTTTACCTATAGACCCCCCCAACCTGAAGTCTAAACTACTTTTCTCCTATAGACCCCCCCAACCTGAAGTCTTAGCTACTTTTCTCCTATAGACGCCCCCCCAACCTGAAGTCTAAACTACTTTTCACCTATAGACCCCCCCCCCCCCCCCTTTTCACTTTGACCTTGACCTCTTCAAGCCAGTACACATAGAATACTGTCTGTGAGTTACTCTCCTTGTCACTGTCTCTGCAAGGCCAATGTTGGAGTGTCGGGATTATGAGTGTGTGTTAGATTAGATGTGTGTGTCTGTCCGAAGAGTGCCTTTTATCTCGGTTCTTTGTCTGATACAAGCACACACACACACACACACACACACACACACACACACACACACACACACACACACACACACACACACACACACACACACACACACACACACACACACACACACACACACAAACATCCTCTGACATCTGAATAGGCATACTTCATGTCTTATCAGAGATCAATAATGAATTTGCCCTCCTCCTTCTTCTCAAACGCTGAGTCTCCTCTCAGGGACATACAAGCACATGCCCTGCAGATGGGCAACGCTGTTTGCTTTGAGTGACGAGTTGGCCGTGGTGCGCTGACACCTCCCTGACACACTATCCCTTTCACTCACTGTTTACCCATCTACTCAAAAACAAAACTGTGTGTGTGTGTGTGTGTGGGTGTGTGGGTGTGCGCACTCATTTTTACATCAATGTTTGCAGTTCTACTCAGGCTAGAACAAGAGGACAGGGGTGATATTGGAACCGATGAGGTGTGTGTGTGTGTGTGTGTGTGTGTGTGTGTGTGTGTGTGTGTGTGTGTGTGTGTGTGTGTGTGTGTGTGTGTGTGTGTGTTAGAGAGACCTGTGATATGGTGCATTGTGTTAAATGCTAATTCAGTGTGGTGCATTGAGTGAGACAGATAGAGGTGATAGAGGGAGAGGGGGGAATTGACAGACAGAGAGAGAGAGAGAGACAGAGAGAGAGAGAGAGAGAGAGAGAGAGAGAGAGAGAGAGAGAGAGAGAGGGAGAGGGAGAGGGAGCGAGAGAGAGAGAGACAGAGAGAGAGAGAGACAGAGAGAGAGAGAGAGAGAGAACGAGATAGAGAGAGAGAGAGAGAGAGAGAGAGAGAGAGAGAGAGAGAGAGAGAGAGAGAGAGAGGAGAGGAGAGGAGAGGAGAGGAGAGGAGAGACAGAGAGAGAGACAGAGAGAGAGAGATAGAGAGAGAGAGAGAGAGAGAGAGGAGGGACAGAGAGACAGACAGAGAGACAGAGAGAGACAGAGAGACAGAGACAGAGAGAGAGAGAGAGAGAGAGAGAGAGAGGGAGAGGGAGAGGGAGAGGGAGAGGGAGAGAGAGCGAGAGACAGGGAGAGAGAGAGAGAGAGAGAGAGAGACAGAGAGAGAGAGAGAGAGAGAGAGACAGAGAGAGAGAGAGAGACACAGAGGGAGAGAGAGAGAGAGAGAGAGAGAGAGAGAACAAAGAATAAAGAGCAAAAACATATACATGATCAAATACAGATCTTAGAATCAACTATTAAAGAAGACCAGAACCCACTGGATTCTCCAATTACATTGAATGAGTTACAGGACAAAATAAAAACAAAAAACGTACAACAGACCATGTATTCACCCTGAACACCCTAATTGACAACCAAACAAACCAAAACAAAGGCAAAGTATTCTCATGCTTTGTTGATTTCAAAAAAGCCTTCGACTCAATCTGGCATGAGGGTCTGCTATACAAACTGATGGAAAGTGGTGTTGGGGGTAAAACATACGACATTATAAAATCCATGTACACAAACAACAAGTGTGCGGTTAAAATTGGCAAAAAACACACACATTTCTTCACACAGGGTCGTGGGGTTAGACAGGGATGCAGCTTAAGCCCCACCCTCTTCAAAATATATATCAACGAATTGGCGCGGGCACTAGAAAAGTCTGCAGCACCCGGCCTCCCCCTGCTAGAATCCGAAGTCAAATGTCTGCTGTTTGCCGATGATCTGGTGCTTCTGTCACCAACCAAGGAGGGCCTACAGCAGCACCTAGATCTTATGCACAGATTCTGTCAGACCTGGGCCCTGACAGTAAATCTCAGTAAGACCAGAATAATGGTATTCCAAAAAAGGTCCAGTCACCAGGACCACAAATACAAATTCCATCTAGACACTGTTGCCCTAGAGCACACAAAAAAACTATACATACCTTGGCCTAAACATCAGCGCCACAGGTAACTTCCACAAAGCTGTGAACGATCTGAGAGACAAGGCAAGAAGGGCATTCTATGCCATCAAAAGAAACATAAATTTCAACATACCAATTAGGATTTGGCTAAAAATACTTGAATCAGTCATAGAGCCCATTGCCCTTTATGGTTGTGAGGTCTGGGGTCCGCTCACCAACCAAGACTTCACAAAATGGGACAAACACCAAATTGAGACTCTGCACGCAGAATTCTGCAAAAATATCCTCTGTGTACAACGTAGAACACCAAATAATGCATGCAGAGCAGAATTAGGCCGATACCCACTAATTATCAAAATCCAGAAAAGAGCCGTTAAATTCTACAACCACCTAAAAGGAAGCGATTCACAAACCTTCCATAACAAAGCCATCACCTACAGAGAGATGAACCTGGAGAAGAGTCCCCTAAGCAAGCTGGTCCTGGGGCTCTGTTCACAAACACAAACACACCCTACAGAGCCCCAGGACAACAGCACAATTAGACCCAACCAAATCATGAGAAAACAAAAAGATAATTACTTGACACATTGGAAAGAATTAACAAAAAAACAGAGCAAACTAGAATGCTATTTGGCCCTAAACAGAGAGT
>NW_027261135.1:30000-47500 GCF_045791955.1 Oncorhynchus clarkii lewisi | reverse complement strand
TATCCTATGTATATTCTATGTATATTCTATATATATATATTCTATGTATATTCCATGTATATTCCATGTATATTCCATGTATATTCCATGTATATTCTATGTATATTCTATGTATATTCCATGTATATTCTATGTATATTCCATGTATATTCTATGTATATTCTATGTATATCCTACTTCATTAACAAACTGACAGAATAATTGTATTCATCGCTCAATTCTTCTACACCACAGTGACGTTGGTGTGTCTTCTACACCACAGTGATGTCTTCTACACCACAGTGACGTTGGTGTGTATTCTACACCACAGTGACGTTGGTGTGTTCTACACCACAGTGACGTTGGTGTGTCTTCTACACCACAGTGACGTTGGTGTGTTCTACACCACAGTGACGTTGGTGTGTCTTCTACAGCACAGTGACGTTGGTGTGTTCTACACCACAGTGACGTTGGTGTGTCTTCTACACCACAGTGATGTCTTCTACACCACAGTGACGTTGGTGTCTTCTACACCACAGTGACGTTGGTGTGTCTTCTACACCACAGTGACGTTGGTGTGTTCTACACCACAGTGACGTTGGTGTGTTCTACACCACAGTGATGTCTTCTACACCACAGTGACGTTGGTGTCTTCTACACCACAGTGACGTTGGTGTGTTCTACACCACAGTGACGTTGGTGTGTCTTCTACACCACAGTGACGTTGGTGTGTCTTCTACACCACAGTGACGTTGGTGTGTTCTACACCACAGTGACGTTGTTGTCTTCTACACCACAGTGATGTCTTCTACACCACAGTGATGTCTTCTACACCACAGTGACGTTGGTGTGTCTTCTACACCACAGTGACGTTGGTGTGTCTTCTACACCACAGTGACGTTGGTGTGTCTTCTACACCACAGTGACGTTGGTGTGTCTTCTACACCACAGTGACGTTGGTGTATGTTCTACACCACAGTGACGTTGGTGTGTCTTCTACACCACAGTGACGTTGGTGTGTCTTCTACACCACAGTGACGTTGGTGTGTCTTCTACACCACAGTGACGTTGGTGTGTCTTCTTCTTACTATCGCGTATTGTTTTTATTCTCTCCTAGTAATATTATCCACAAAATGGATTGAAGAAGTTGCTTGTTTCTTTGTGTAATTACAATTGTGAAAAAATTTCTAACAGCTAAAAAAATATATATATGTATTTTCACATACACCGGATAGGTGCATTGAAACGTTGTTTTTCTCAAACCTTAGCAGCTGATTGGTTAATCGGTTGTATTACTTTAAATCTACTGGCTGAGCTAGATAGCATGGTCTCAGATGCAGAGTGGTCCAGGTTCTGAGCACGGGGAGGCCAGCGATAGCCAGACCACTACATTGGGCTAAGGAACAGAAGGTGGGTATTGGAGAAAGGCCATCATTGCGTGTTCTGCAAACAATTCAGAGGATGAAGGCATTGCACGAGTGTGGTGATTGGACGGTCAAGGTTGAGTGTGGTGATTGGACAGACGTGGTTATGGACAGAGAGGAAGAAGGGGAAGAGCCCAGTGCAGAGCGAAGATGTGTGTTGATGTGTGAAAAGGGCACCAAGTCCAAACCGTACTCTGCTGTCTCTGATGACTCAGACATTTAACCTGACGAGAGTGAGGATGAATTACCTGCGGTGGCAGGTGGGGTGAAGACCTCTGAGTCAGAGCCTCTCCCCTTCGGTCACATAAAGGACGATTATAGCCCAGTGGGAGTGACATTTGTGGATAAAGTGGATCACTTTATCGTAGAAAGTAATTTGACGTGATGTTAAATCTGTGAAGGTAGCTCGAAGGGGACATCTGATGATTTTACAGGCCTCGGGACAAGACTTGCTTTGCTCTCAGGAGAAGGGCGTATTTGAGAGTGAGTGATTACTGGGGTGGTGGTGTTGGGGTGTTCAGCAACTGTAATGTTAGATTCCCTGTGTCTACGACGACCGCCGTTTGGTGATTACTGGGGTGGCGTTGTGTTGGGGTGTTCAGCAACTGAAATGTAAGACCCCCTGTGTCTACGACGACCGCCGTTTGGTGATTATTGGGGTGGCGGTGTTGGGGTGTTCAGCAACTGAAATGTAAGACCCCCTGTGTCTACGACGACCGCCTTTGGTGATTACTGGGGTGGCGGCGTTGGGGTGTTCAGCAACTGAAATGTAAGACCCCCTGTGTCTACGACGACCGCCGTTTGGTGATTACTGGGGTGGCGGTGTTGGGGTGTTCAGCAACTGAAATGTAAGACCCCCTGTGTCTACGACGACCGCCGTTTGGTGATTACTGGGGTGGCGGTGTTGGGGTGTTCAGCAACTGAAATGTAAGACCCCCTATGTCTACGACGACCTCCGTTTGGTGATTACTGGGGTGGCGTTGTATTGGGGTGTTCAGCAACTGAAATGTTAGATTCCCTGTGTCCACGACGACCGCCGTTTGGTACGACGAATACACAGTGGCAAGCGAGATGAAACTGAGAACACATTGTCTGTTCTTTTGAGTTTTGAAGCGTGTTCTTTACCTGATAAAGTAAGGTTAGGATATGTCAGTTGTCCAGTGAGAGATTTTTTTGCCGAACCCAGTGAGGTGTTTCAGATGCCAAGCTCATGATCATGTTGCAGCAGTGTGTGTAGGAGGAAGATGAGAGAAGTGTGCAGGAAGGCACGGGACAAAATAGTGTGAAACTGTGTTTGTCAATTGTGGGGGTACCCATGTTACTGGGGATCAGAAGTGTCCGGTGTGAGAGAGACAGGTTGATGTTGCCAGGGTCAGAGCAGAACAGAGCAAATGAAGAGAGTAGATGATGATGGGTCAAGGGTGGACAGCAGACCGAGGCCAATACGGAGTGATGTGAATTTGTGCTTCAGTCAGGTTGGCTTCTTAGAATGCATTACCATGGTTATCACCTGTACCACAGAAACGGATTGTAAAATCACAGAGAAAAGATGTTGGGGTGGCAGCTGTAGAGAAATACTTGGGTGTACGAGATTTTACTGCAGAAGAGTTACAAGGTGAATGGAACGAAAGAGTCCCGTCCTTCCAGGTTGTCAGCTTGGTGTCGGATGAGTTAAGGTTCAAAGTAGTGGAAAGGGGTGGTGGTTTTATTATGAAATAGTGGTATATAGATGTTAGTTGGTGGTATGTAATAGTGGTATGTAGTTGGTGGCGTGTATTGTGGTATATAGTTGGTGGTATGTATTAGTGGTATATAGATGGTGGTATGTAATAGTGGTATATATATGTTAGTTGGTGGCATGTAGTAGTTGTATATAGATGTTAGTTGGTGGTATGTAGTAGTTGTATATAGATGTTATTTGGTGGTATGTAGTAGTTGTATATAGATGTTATTTGGTGGTATGTAGTAGTTGTATATAGATGTTATTTGGTTGTATGTAGTAGTGGTATATAGATGTTATTTGGTGGTATGTAGTAGTTGTATATAGATGTTATTTGGTGGTATGTAGTAGCGAGAACAAAGATACAAGAGATGGAAATGGAAATGTAATCAACGGAATAGAAGACAGACATTAAAAAGAACAGTTGCATTGGAGACCTACCTATCAGGCAACTCACCACCTCAGTCACCAGATGACTTGCAGCCAGAACATGAGGACATCATACCTGCTCCTAACTCACCTGCCCTGACTTACCTGCCCCTAACTTACCTGCCCCTAACTTACCTGCCCCTAACTCACCTGCCCCTAACTTACCTGCCCCTAACTCACCTGCCCCTAACTTACCTGCTCCTAACTTACCTGCCCCTAACTTACCTGCCCCTAACTTACCTGCCCCCAACTTACCTCCCCCTGACTTACCTGCCCCTAACTTACCTGCCCCTAACTTACCTGCCCCTAACTTACCTGCCCCTAACTTACCTGCCCCTAACTCACCTGCCCCTAACTCAACTGCCCCTAACTCACCTGCCCCTAACTCACCTGCCCCTAACTCAACTGCCCCTAACTTACCTGCCCCTAACTTACCTGCCCCTAACTTACCTGCCCCTAACTTACCTGCCCCTAACTTACCTGCCCCTAACTTACAAAGGTTGGACGAGGGAGAGGTTGGACGAGGGAGAGGTTGGATGAGGGAGAGGTTGGACGAGGGAGAGGTTGGACGTGGGAGAGGCTGGACGAGGGAGAGGTTGGACGAGGGAGAGGTTGGATGAGGGATAGTTTGGACGAGGGAGAGTTTGGACGAGGTCGCTCAAAAACATCTTTGCATAACAAATATCAAACTTGATAAAGCTTAACGAAATTTGAGAAATACAAAAAAAGGTTTGATGAACTGAAGAAAATGGAGAGACAATATTCCCCAAAGACAAAGACAAAACAGAAAGGGAACTCCTGAAAAACTTGAGAAGGATTATATTTATCAAAATGCCGTCGTTGCAGAGTTAATAAAGCAAAAATATTTTTTAAAATGTCCAGTGCCAAGGACAAGGAAGTGGCTTCAAAAATGCTCAGAGGCAACATCCTGAGAAAGAACGGCCTGGTCAAAGCTGCAAACAAAAGAATTCGGATTTTCAGCAAAAGCATTGAGGGCAAATTAAAACAGGCCAACAAGTCTTCAATACTCCAGGAAGAATCAGTGTAACATAATTAGCACAGCCACAGAAGAGAAAATCACTAGATTCTTTGAACGTGATGTCAACAGCAGAACAACAACAGGGGAAAAGGACACGCTAACGAGGAACAAGAAGAAAAGGCAGAAGCTTCTTGAACGGCAAAATTCAGAACCTTTTATCAGGATATTAAGAGGGAATATTCAGAGATTAAAATGTCCTACTATGAATTCTTTAAAATACGTCCTTTTTTTGGGGTTGTCAAGCCAACAGTCCAGGATATGGACACATGACTCTGCAAAACCCAGTACATGGCCGACAAACTACAGTATCACAAAGGGATCAGCTGCAGTAACAATGGGAACCGTATTGAGTCTTTGTTCTGTGAGAACCGTATTGAGTCTTTGTTCTGTGAGAACCGTATTGAGTCTTTGTTCTGTGAGAACCGTATTGAGTCTTTGTTCTGTGAGAACCGTATTGAGTCTTTGTTCTGTGAGAACCGTATTGAGTCTTTGTTCTGTGAGAACCTTATTGAGTCTTTGTGCTGTGAGAACCTTATTGAGTCTTTGTGCTGTGAGAACCTTATTGAGTCTTTGTGCTGTGAGAACATTATTGAGTCTTTGTGCTGTGAGAACCTTATTGAGTCTTTGTGCTGTGAGAACCTTATTGAGTCTTTGTGCTGTGAGAACCTTATTGAGTCTTTGTGCTGTGAGAACCTTATTGAGTCTTTGTGCTGTGAGAACATTATTGAGTCTTTGTGCTGTGAGAACATTATTGAGTCTTTGTGTTGTGAGAACATTATTGAGTCTTTGTGTTGTGAGAACATTATTGAGTCTTTGTGTTGTGAGAACATTATTGAGTCTTTGTGTTGTGAGAACATTATTGAGTCTTTGGGCAGTGAGAACCTTATTGAGTCTTTGTGTTGTGAGAACCTTATTGAGTCTTTGTGCTGTGAGAACCTTATTGAGTATTCGTGCTGTGAGAACCTTATTGAGTATTCGTGCGGTGAGAACCTTTGGTGATTTTGATGATACCCACATGCAGGTGACACTCCACACCTGTGTTAGATATACCACAAATTATACAGTTTCACTTTGCTCACTGAGCTCTTCTATATGGAGGACTCCTCTGGGCTCATCTCTCCTAACCACTGAGCTCTTCTATACAGAGGACTCCTCTGGGCTCATCTCTCCAAACCACTGAGCTCTTCTATACGGAGGACTCCTCTGGGCTCATCTCTCCAAACCACTGAGCTCTTCTATACAGAGGACTCCTCTGGGCTCATCTCTCCTAACCACTGAGCTCTTCTATACGGAGGACTCCTCTGGGCTCATCTCTCCAAACCACTGAGCTCTTCTATACGGAGGACTCCTCTGGGCTCATCTCTCCAAACCACTGAGCTCTTCTATACAGAGGACTCCTCTGGGCTCATCTCTCCAAACCACTGAGCTCTTCTATACAGAGGACTCCTCTGGGCTCATCTCTCCTAACCACTGAGCTCTTCTATACGGAGGACTTCTCTGGGCTCATCTCTCCTAACCACTGAGCTCTTCTATACGGAGGACTCCTCTGGGCTCATCTCTCCAAACCACTGAGCTCTTCTATATGGAGGACCCCTCTGGGCTCATCTCTCCAAACCACTGAGCTCTTCTATATGGAGGACTCCTCTGGGCTCATCTCTCCAAACCACTGAGCTCTTCTATACAGAGGACTCCTCTGGGCTCATCTCTCCAAACCACTGAGCTCTTCTATATGAAGGACTCCTCTGGGCTCATGTCTCCAAACCACTGAGCTCTTCTATACAGAGGACTCCTCTGGGCTCATCTCTCCTAACCACTGAGCTCTTCTATACGGAGGACCCCTCTGGGCTCATCTCTCCTAACCACTGAGCTCTTCTATACGGAGGACTCCTCTGGGCTCATCTCTCCTAACCACTGAGCTCTTCTATACAGAGGACTCCTCTGGGCTCATCTCTCCTAACCACTGAGCTCTTCTATACAGAGGACCCCTCTGGGCTCATCTCTCCTAACCACTGAGCTCTTCTATACGGAGGACTCCTCTGGGCTCATCTCTCCAAACCACTGAGCTCTTCTATACGGAGGACCCCTCTGGGCTCATCTCTCCAAACCACTGAGCTCTTCTATACGGAGGACTCCTCTGGGCTCATCTCTCCTAACCACTGAGCTCTTCTATACGGAGGACTCCTCTGGGCTCATCTCTCCTAACCACTGAGCTCTTCTATACGGAGGACTCCTCTGGGCTCATCTCTCCAAACCACTGAGCTCTTCTATACGGAGGACCCCTCTGGGCTCATCTCTCCTAACCACTGAGCTCTTCTATACGGAGGACCCCTCTGGGCTCATCTCTCCTAACCACTGAGCTCTTCTATACAGAGGACCCCTCTGGGCTCATCTCTCCTAACCACTGAGCTCTTCTATACAGAGGACCCCTCTGGGCTCATCTCTCCTAACCACTGAGCTCTTCTATACAGAGGACCCCTCTGGGCTCATCTCTCCTAACCACTGAGCTCTTCTATACGGAGGACTCCTCTGGGCTCATCTCTCCTAACCACTGAGCTCTTCTATACGGAGGACTCCTCTGGGCTCATCTCTCCAAACCACTGAGCTCTTCTATACGGAGGACCCCTCTGGGCTCATCTCTCCTAACCACTGAGCTCTTCTATATGGAGGACTCCTCTGGGCTCATCTCTCCTAACCACTGAGCTCTTCTATACGGAGGACTCCTCTGGGCTCATCTCTCCTAACCACTGAGCTCTGGCCACTTTTGGAATCTGACTTTTTCTTAAATGAATTAAATTATTTTACAATGGTCGTTGTTCAAAATGTTTACAATAAAATATTATTTTCATATTATTTATTTTTTTTACCTAGGTGTCTTTTCCACCACACCCATATTATTTAGTTAAATTAGTATAATTGTGTATATTTACATAGATTGATTTGTATTAGACGGGGACATCATATGGTGGTTGTCATCATCTCACTAAAAGGTTGGGTGGAAATGTTTTTTATGTGTTTATGTGTTAATGCTAAATGAGTCTTTTCAGTTGTCACAAAGACAAGGTTATACATTCAGGCGTTGTGTTTTGACTTAATCATTTTAGGAAAAACTTTACAAAAAAACACTTTAAGAATAATATTCAATGTAAATTAATGTACAAATATAGAAGCAATGTGTTATAAAATAATTGTGTGAGATTTCATTTTCAACTAAAACGGATGTTGTTTAAAGATGTGATGGAAATGACATCCGTCTATGGCTGTCTGAGAAAAATGACCAAAATATATCAATTCCTGAATGGTACAATCGCAGGCGTTGTCAGATATTCATTTCTAGACAAATCAAAGACCTATATAATACTGGTAAAATGTTGTTTCAATACATTTCAATTTCTGAACGCTTGCCTGGGACAAAGGGACTAAAGTGGCAGAAATGTTTATTTTTTTAACTAGTCAAGTCAGGAACAAATTCTTATTTTCAATGACGGCCTAGGAACAGTGGGTTAACTGGCCTAGGAACAGTGGGTTAACTGGCCTAGGAACAGTGGGTTAACTGGCCTAGGAACAGTGGGTTAACTGCCTGTTCAGGGGCAGAACGACAGATTTGTACCTTGGGGATTCGAACTTGCAACCTTTTGGTTACTAGTCCAACGCTCTAACCACTAACCACCCTGCCGCCCCACTGACTTACTGTGTTCTATCATACTGTGTTTTATTCAATTTACTGTGTTCTATCATACTGTGTTTTATTCAATTTACTGTGTTCTATCATACTGTGTTTTATTCAATGTACTGTGTTCTACTATACTGTGTTTTATTCAATGTACTGTATTCTATCATACTGTGTTTTATTCAATTTACTGTGTTCTATCATACTGTGTTTTATTCAATGTACTGTATTCTATCATACTGTGTTTTATTCAATGTACTGTATTCTATCATACTGTGTTTTATTCAATTTACTGTGTTCTATCATACTGTATTTTATTCAATGTACTGTGTTCTACTATACTGTGTTTTATTCAATGTACTGTGTTCTATCATACTGTGTTTTATTCAAAGTACTGTATTCTATGATACTGTGTTTTATTCAATGTACTGTGTTCTATTATACTGTGTTTTATTCAATGCACTGTATTCTATCATACTGTGTTTTATTCAATGTACTGTGTTCTATCATACTGTGTTTTATTCAATGTACTGTATTCTATTATACTGTGTTTTATTCAATGTACTGTGTTCTATTATACTGTGTTTTATTCAATGCACTGTATTCTATTATACTGTGTTTTATTCAATGTACTGTGTTCTATCATACTGTGTTTTATTCAATGTACTGCATTCTATCATACTGTGTTTTATTCAATGTACTGTGTTCTATCATACTGTGTTTTATTCAATGTACTGTATTCTATCATACTGTGTTTTTTTCAATGTACTGTATTCTATTATGTGTTTTATTCAATGTACTGTATTCTATCATACTGTGTTTTATTCAATGTACTGTATTCTATTATGTGTTTCATTCAATGTACTGTATTCTATTATGTGTTTTATTCAATGTACTGTGTTCTATTATACTGTGTTTTATTCAATGCACTGTATTCTATCATCCTGTGTTTTATTCAATGTACTGTATTCTATCATACTGTGTTTTATTCAATGTACTGTATTCTATTATGTGTTTTATTCAATGTACTGTATTCTATTATGTGTTTTATTCAATGTACTGTGTTCTATTATACTGTGTTGTATTCAATGTACTGTGTTCTATTATACTGTGTTTTATTCAATGTACTGTGTTCTATCATACTGTGTTGTATTCAATGTACTGTGTTCTATCATACTGTGTTATATTCTACTGTGTTCTATTATACTGTGTTTTATTCAATGTACTGTGTTCTATTATACTGTGTTTTATTCAATGCACTGTATTCTATCATACTGTGTTTTATTCAATGTACTGTGTTCTATTATACTGTGTTTTATTCAATGCACTGTATTCTATCATACTGTGTTTTATTCAATGTACTGTATTCTATTATACTGTGTTTTATTCAATGTACTGTGTTCTATCATACTGTGTTTTATTCAATGTACTGTGTTCTATCATACTGTGTTTTATTCAATGTACTGTGTTCTATCATACTGTGTTTTATTCATTGTACTGTGTTCTATCATACTGTGTTTTATTCAATGTACTGTATTCTGTGTTTTATTCAATGTACTGTATTCTGTGTTTTATTCAATGCATCTCAGACATTGATCGTCCTAATATTTATATATTTCTTAATTCCATTCTTTTACTTTTAGATTTGTGTGTATTGTTGTGAATTGTTATATAGTGCTGCACTGTTGGAGCTAGGAACACCAGCATTTCACTGTTGGAGCTAGGAACACCAGCATTTCACTGTTGGAGCTAGGAACACCATCAGTACCACTGTTGGAGCTAGGAACACCAGCATAACCACTGTTGGCGCGAGGAACACCAGCATTTCACTGTTGGAGCGAGGAACACCATCAGTACCACTGTTGGAGCTAGGAACACCAGCATTTCACTGTTGGAGCGAGGGACACCATCATTACCACTGTTGGAGAGAGGAACACCAGCAGTACCACTGTTGGAGCGAGGAACACCAGCAGTACCACTGTTGGAGCGAGGAACACCAGCAGTACCACTGTTGGAGCGAGGAACACCAGCAGTACCACTGTTGGAGCGTGGAACACCATCAGTACCACTGTTGGAGCTAGGAACACCAGCAGTACCACTGTTGGAGCTAGGAACACCAGCAGTACCACTGTTGGAGCTAGGAACACCAGCAGTACCACTGTTGGAGAGAGGAACACCATCAGTACCACTGTTGGAGCGTGGAACACCATCAGTACCACTGTTGGAGCGAGGAACACCAGCAGTACCACTGTTGGAGCGAGGAACACCAGCAGTACCACTGTTGGAGCTAGGAACACCAGCAGTACCACTGTTGGAGCGAGGAACACCATCAGTACCACTGTTGGAGCGAGGAACACCAGCAGTACCACTGTTGGAGCGAGGAACACCAGCAGTACCACTGTTGGAGCGTGGAACACCATCAGTACCACTGTTGGAGCTAGGAACACCAGCAGTACCACTGTTGGAGCTAGGAACACCAGCAGTACCACTGTTGGAGCGAGGAACACCAGCAGTACCACTGTTGGAGCGAGGAACACCAGCAGTACCACTGTTGGAGCTAGGAACACCAGCAGTACCACTGTTGGAGAGAGGAACACCATCAGTACCACTGTTGGAGCGTGGAACACCATCAGTACCACTGTTGGAGCGAGGAACACCAGCAGTACCACTGTTGGAGCGAGGAACACCAGCAGTACCACTGTTGGAGCTAGGAACACCAGCAGTACCACTGTTGGAGCGAGGAACACCATCAGTACCACTGTTGGAGCGAGGAACACCAGCAGTACCACTGTTGGAGCGAGGAACACCAGCAGTACCACTGTTGGAGCGTGGAACACCATCAGTACCACTGTTGGAGCTAGGAACACCAGCAGTACCACTGTTGGAGCTAGGAACACCAGCAGTACCACTGTTGGAGCGAGGAACACCAGCAGTACCACTGTTGGAGCGAGGAACACCAGCAGTACCACTGTTGGAGCTAGGAACACCAGCAGTACCACTACACCCGGATAAACATCTGATAAATATGTGTATTTGACCAATTCAATTGGATCTGATTTCCATCAGACACTGGGAGATTAATTCACCGTTCAGCAGAACAACAACCTTCAACACAAGGCCAGATCTATACTGGAGATGCTCACCAAGAAGACACTGAATGTTCCTGAGTGTCACTGCCTGACCTTAGTTCCTTGTTTATGTCTCTATTTTAGTTTGGTCAGGGCGTGAGTTGGGGGCTACCTGCCGTCCCTACACTCTAACCACTAGGCTACCTGCCGTCCCTACACTCTAACCACTAGGCTACCTGCCGTCCCTACACTCTAACCACTAGGCTACCTGCCGTCCCTACACTCTAACCACTAGGCTACCTGCCGTCCCTACACTCTAACCACTAGGCTACCTGCCACACCCGAATATCTGACTGGGAAGTACATCTTATAATAACCAGAAAAAGGTTTAATGGCAGTGGGTTGAAGTCCACGGTCGGAGTCCATTTCAGCCACATCTCTTTCTGTTCAGCCAGTCTCCTTTCAGCTGCCAATGTTTTCTGTCTGGTGGTGAGATATGAAAACTACAGCAGATCTTTTGATTGTTAGCGTGAGGGAGTTGGTGGTAACGGCTGAGGTTAGAGTCACTGGATCTAAGTCCCATTCGTGGTCAGAGACAGTTGGCGGCCATTTTAGAGGGAGTTGGTGGTAACGGCTGAGGTTAGAGTCACTGGATCTAAGTCCCATTCGTGGTCAGAGATAGTTGGCGGCCATTTTAGAGGGAGTTGGTGGTAACGGCTGAGGTTAGAGTCACTGGATCTAAGTCCCATTCGTGGTCAGAGATAGTTGGCGGCCATTTTAGAGGGAGTTGGTGGTAACGGCTGAGGTTAGAGTCACTGGATCTAAGTCCCATTCGTGGTCAGAGATAGTTGGCGGCCATTTTAGAGGGAGTTGGTGGTAACGGCTGAGGTTAGAGTCACTGGATCTAAGTCCCATTCGTGGTCAGAGATAGTTGGCGGCCATTTTAGAGGGAGTTGGTGGTAACGGCTGAGGTTTGAGTCACTGGATCTAAGTCCCATTCGTGGTCAGAGACAGTTGGCGGCCATTTTAGTTCCTGTGTTTTTAGCTGCCCAATGTTTTACAGTAAAGTTCATCATCTTTTTTTGTGTGTTCTTAATTGAGCTTTTAGTGTAAGGGAATAACACTAGTAGTTACTAGGGTAACGGCTGAGGTTAGAGTTTGTGGGTTGAAGTTCTACTTGTGGCCAGAAAGTACCATAGTTAGAGTATCATTTTAGCACGGCAAGATAGGGACATTATCCTTATCATTTAAAAAGCTGAGATGAGTATTTCTCAATGCTGAACCAATCTTTCCCTGAGGGGGGGGGGGGGGGGGGGGGGTCTTGGTCTGACTGGCGATGTCTGCTCTCCTTTAATGTGAAGTGGCAGAAAGAAGATGGCATTCCCTCTCTTCCTAGGGGATGTGGGGATGAAGGGATGAAGGGAGTGAGGGAGGGAAAGAGGAGGGGGAAGGGAGGAGGGGAAGGGAAAGGGGAAGGGAGGAGGGGGAAGGGAGGAGGGAAAGAGGAGGGGGAAGGGAGGAGGGGAAGGGAGGAGGGAAAGAGAAAGGGGAAGGGTGGAGGGAAAGGGAGGAGGGGGAGGGGAAGGGAGGAGGGGGCAGTTATTTGACAAGATATTAATAATCTCTCTTTCCCTCCTTTTCTCTTCTTTCTTCCCTTTCCAATTCTCTTTCTCCATATTTGGCTCCCTTTCAAAATGGCCTCATTATTTATCTACCCTGTACTTCTTTCTCACTCCTTCTCTCCCCTCTCCCCTTCCCCTCTTCCCTCCCCCTCCCCCTTCCCCAGTCCACATCCTCCTCTTCCCTCTTCTCCATCTCCCCTCTACCCCCTCCCCCCTCTACCCCCCCCCCCCCCCCCTCCCTCCCTCCCTCCCTCCCTCCCTCCCTCCCTCCCTCCCTCCCTCCCTCCCTCCCTCCTCTCAATAGAAATGTGAATGACAAGGACTCTAGCATCTAGGAATTGACCCAGATATGGAAGCCACATACCAACTCCTGTGAGTGTAGGTTTCTACTGTACAGTGAGGCCTGTGTGTGTGAGAGAATGTGTGTGTGTGTGTGTGTGTGTGTGAGAGTGTGTGTGTGTGAGAATGTGTGTGTGTGTCCTTCATGCTCATGCCCAGGTGTGTGTGTAGAACTGTGTGACTGTGCATGTGAATTCATGCATGCAGGTGTGTGTGTGTGTGTGTGTGTGTGTGTGTGTGTGTGTGTGTGTTTGTGTGTGTATGTGTATGTGTATGTGTATGTGTGTGTGTGTGTGTGTATGTGTGTGTGTGTGTGTGTGTGTGTACTCCACTTTACTCTTCTGTACAGTAACAGTGACTGTCTTCTCTGAACAGCACGGCATTATGGGAGACCTGCATGGCTGACTGATGATGTGAATACACATCGCATATCCATGAGAAGGTACCAACACATCTGTTATCTTCTGCCCCCGTTGGATGAGACTGGAGGAGGCAGGTACTGTTACCTCTATAGGATGAGACTGGAGGAGACAGGTACTGTTACCTCTATAGGATGAGACTGGATGAGACAGGTACTGTTACCTCTATAGGATGAGACTGGAGGAGAGGAGACAGGTACTGTTACCTCTATAGGATGAGACTGGAGGAGACAGGTACTGTTACCTCTATAGGATGAGACTGGAGGAGGCAGGTACTGTTACCTCTATAGCACATATGTCAGAGTCAAGGCCCGCGGGCCACATCCGGCCCGCAAGAAGGTTTTTTACGGCCCCTGGGATGATCTTGATTTATTATTAGAACCGGCCCGCAGCAAGCCGGCAGCCCGCAGATCTTTTACACGCACCAATACTACATTTCCCACAATGCAAAGGTGACGCACCGAGCAGTAGGCTGCTTCATTTCAATATTTATTGGCACAGCAGTCGTCAGCATCACAGTAAAATTAACTTTCAGATACCTATCAAAAATGGCAAAACGGAAGGTGGATACTGAGAACCGGGGGTTTCAAACAAGGTGGGAGTCGGAGTATATGTTCACGAAGGTAGCTGGAAAACCTGTGTGTCTTCTGTGTGGAGAAAGTGTGGCGGTACTGAAAGAGTATAATCTGAGACGACATTATGAAACGAAACACGCGGACAAAAACAAGAATATGGACATGGAACAAAGGCTACAAAAGGCAGAGGAATTAAAACGAGGCCTCAAATCTCGACAGGCTCTGTTCAAAAAAGCCAAATCACAAGGCCAGGCTGCTGTCAAGGCCAGTTTTATTTTGGCAGAAGAGATCGCTAAATCAGCCCGGCCATTTACGGAGGGGGATTTCATCAAAAACTGCATGATTAAAGTTTGTGACGAAGTTTGCCCAGAAAAAAGGCAACTCTTTTTAAATGTGAGTCTGAGCAGAAACACCATTGCCGAGAGAGTAGACCAGTTGTCCATCAATCTAAAAGAGCAGCTTGTGAAAAAGGGAAAAGATTTTATTGCATATTCCTTGGCTGTGGATGAGAGCACCGACATTTCTGACATTGCCCAGTTGTCAATTTTCATCCGCGGAGTGGACTCCAACCTAAGCGTGACAGAGGAGTTTTTGGCTTTACGTCCTATGCATGGCACAACTACGGGGCATGATTTGTATGAAGAGGTGTCAAGATGTGTAAATGAGATGGAGCTGCCTTGGGAAAAACTCGTGGGTTTGACAACCGACGGAGCACCTGCGATGTGTGGACACAGGAGCGGACTGGTGGCGAAGATACGGGAAAAGATGCAAGAGGAAAACGCGACAGGTGAGCTGACAGCTTATCATTGTATCATACACCAGGAAGCGTTGTGCGGTAAAGCCTTAAAAATGGAGCATGTAATGAGCATCATCACGCGCACAGTTAACTTTATCAGAGCCAAAGGTTTGAATCACCGCCAGTTCAAGGCATTTCTGACGGAGTTAGAAACGGAGCATGGTGATTTGCCTTATCACACAGAGGTGCGATGGCTAAGCCAGGGAAAGGTGCTTCAAAGATGTTTCGAGCTTCGTGAGGAGATTTGTCTGTTCTTGGACAGCAAAGGGAAAGACACAACACAACTCCGAGACGAAATGTTTCTGTGTGAAATGGCTTTTCTGTGTGACATTACGAGTCATCTGAATGCAATAAACTTGCAGCTGCAGGGTCGGGATCGTGTCATCTCTGATATGTACAGTACAGTGAAGGCATTTAAAACCAAACTGACTCTGTGGGAGACGCAGATGCGGAAAGAAAATTTGAGCCACTTTCCCAGCTGCCAGACCATGAAAGAGAAGCTCTCTACCAGTGCGTTCCCGAGCACACAGTTGGCTGATAAAATAGGTATGCTTGCCGCTGACTTTCGACGCCGATTTGCTGACTTTGAAGCACAAAAAAGCAGGTTGGAACTGCTCGGTAACCCATTTGCTGTTGACGTGGAAAGCTCACCACCAAACCTCCAAATGGAGTTGATTGACCTCCAATGCAATGATGCACTGAGGGCAAAATATGCGGCAGTGGGTGCTGCGGAGTTCGCCCGTTTCCTCCCCGGCACAATGCCCCAGCTGCGCATCCAGGCTGCTCAAACGTTGTCTATGTTTGGCAGCACATACCTGTGTGAACAACTGTTTTCTTTGATGAACCTGAACAAAACATCACACAGAAGTCGATTTACTGCTGAACACCTCCACTCAATTCTGAGGATTTCTTCAGCTCAGAGCCTTACCCCGAACATTGATGAACTTGTGGAAAAGATGGGACACCACCAAGTATCACCCTCAACCTCAAACAAGTGAACATTACTGTGCAATCACATATTTAGAGTTTTTACTCAGTTCAAGTTTAAAAGTTAAAATTTAATATTTGTTTTCACTGCATGTTACTTCTCCTTAAACAAAGTGTTGTTTTTGATTAATAGATTTTTGCACTTTATTTTTTTGTATTTCAATCCAATTATATTTTAAAAATATTTCAGTTGAGTGGATGATAGAAAATTGCTATTATTGTTTTTTCTTTGAAGTAAATTTAGCCCACTTTTGCTAAAATAGAAAATATAGTCTACTGATGGTGCCTTGAATACCGGTTTCTTTCATTTAATGTTCATGTTATGGGGATATTTATATAAAGGAAATTTGTCTTTTGTGTCTGTTGAAAATTAAAGATTACTGACAGAGCCATAAGAAAATATTGCTTTATTTATCTGATCATATTGTAATATATTTGTTAGGTTTTCAGTAGGTTCAATTAGGTTCACTAGACTATATGCGTCATTTAAACATTTTTCAATGAACATTCGAACAGTCCGGCCCTCGTCTTGTAGCTGATTTTTTTATTTGGCCCTCCGTCCATTTGACTTTGACACCCCTGCTCTATAGGATGAGACTGGAGGAGACAGGTACTGTTACCTCTATAGGATGAGACTGGAGGAGAGGAGACAGGTACTGTTACCTCTATAGGATGAGACTGGAGGAGACAGGTACTGTTACCTCTATCGGATGAGACTGGAGGAGACAGGTACTGTTACCTCTATAGGATGAGACTGGAGGAGACAGGTACTGTTACCTCTATAGGATGAGACTGGAGGAGACAGGTACTGTTACCTCTATAGGATGAGACTGGAGGAGACAGGTACTGTTACCTCTATCGGATGAGACTGGAGGAGACAGGTACTGTTACCTCTATAGGATGACACTGGAGGCGACAGGTACTGTTACCTCTATAGGATGAGACTGGAGGAGACAGGTACTGTTACCTCTATAGAACAACCAGACAGAATAACCAGATATATTAACCAGATAGAATAACCAGACAGAATAACCAGATGTATTAACCAGATAGAATAACCAGATAGAACAACCAGATAGAACAACCAGATAGAATAACCAGATAGATTAACCAGATAGAACAACCAGATAGAACAACCAGATAGAATAACCAGATATATTAACCAGATAGAATAACCAGACAGAATAACCAGATAGATTAACCAGATAGAATAACCAGATAGAACAACCAGATAGAACAACCAGATAGAATAACCAGATAGAATAACCAGATAGAATAACCAGATAGAATAACCAGATAGAATAACCAGATAGAATAACCAGATAGAATAACCAGATAGAACAACCAGATAGAACAACCAGATAGAACAACCAGATAGAACAAGCAGATAGAATAACCAGATAGATTAACCAGATAGATTAACCAGATAGAATAAC
>NW_027261135.1:7500-25000 GCF_045791955.1 Oncorhynchus clarkii lewisi | reverse complement strand
AGGAGAGGAGAGGACAGGACAGGACAGGACAGGACAGGACAGGAGAGGAGAGGATTGATAGTAGGTAAGGAGGGAGGTGGTGAGATAGGCAGAGGAGAGGGAGGGGGTGGACATAGAAGGATGGTAGGCCAGGATGGAGTGCAGATATAAACACAGGAGAGAGGAATTGGGTAGAAGGAGAGAAGGATGGGTAGTGTGTCGTGATTCATTCGACTACAGGCTGAATTAGATTCCTGACACCTTGGGATTTAACTGATTTATTTTGAAGGGCTCTATCGCTCTGAGGAGGAGGAGGAGGAGGAGAGGGGGAGGAAGAGGAGGGCATGGGGAGGAGAGCGGTGAGAGTGGGGATATTAGATCACCATGGTGATGCAATCAGTCAATAATCCATTCCTCTTAAGTGTGTGTGTGTGTGTGTGTGTATCTGTATGTGTGTGTGTGTGTGTGTGTGTGAGACAATCCCTCTCATCAATACAGATAGTCCATAACTCATGTTGTAGTTTATCTGCCAATGTTAAGAACCATTGTGCCTTGTTGTTTGTCTGGCTTTAACGTGTGTGTGTGTGTGTGTGTGTGTGTGTGTGTGTGTGTGCGTGTGTGTGTGTGTGCGTAATGATGTGTGTGTGTGCGTTGTGTGTGTGTGTGTGGTGGTGTGTGCGTGGTGTGTGTGTGTGTGCGTGGTGTGTGCCTTTGTCAAATTCTCAAATCTCAAAGGTACCAGACTCCCACTTAGTCTCCCTCTCATTCACTCCCATCCCCCCCACATCCTCCCTCCCTCCCTCTCTCACTCATCCCGAGGTCACACTCTAAACCTGGTGACCAATCAGAATCCTTTAGTGACCTTTCCGTGACCAATCACAACACAGAGGATTAGCACTGTAACAAAAATCAGCATAAACTGATTTCACTCGGCATCCCTGTGACCAATTGGAACACGACTGTAAAAGACAGTGGTTGCCATGGCTACATCCCAAATGGTACACTATTCACCTTTGTTGGAGCCCTACTTCTGAACAGGGCCCAATGGGCTCCCTTTATGGACTCTGGTCAAAGGTCGTAGGGAATAGGGTGCCACTTGGGAGGGACACTACAACAAACAGGAAATATCAAATCTGCGTAACCGATGGCAACCTACAGCCCATGTACACTGTGTCCTACTTCCTTCATTTAGTAAACAGTTTTAATGCAAAGTGACTGCCACGTTTTCTGTGTAGCGTATCTGATAGAGTCAGTTACATTATTACTATACTGTCTGACAGGGACAATTCAGGAAATAAACTGAAATTACAACTCCACTTTTTCCTCATGTATTTTTACTGAGCAGGATCATAACAGGAAGCGTTCAGGACTCACAGGTTCATAACAGGAAGTGTTTAGGACCGTCAGGTTCATAACAGGAAGCGTTCAGGACCGTCAGGTTCATAACAGGAAGCGTTCAGGACTGTCAGGTTCATAACAGGAAGCGTTCAGGACCGTCAGGTTCATAACAGGAAACGTTCATGGTGGGCAGGTTCATAACAGGAAGCGTTCAGGACCGTCAGGTTCATAACAGGAAGCGTTCAGGACCATCAGGTTCATAACAGGAAGTGTTTAGGACCATCAGGTTCATAACAGGAAGCATTCAGGACCGTCAGGTTCATAACAGGAAGTGTTTAGGACCGTCAGGTTCATAACAGGAAGTGTTTAGGACCGTCAGGTTCATAACAGGAAGCGTTCAGGACGGTCAGGTTCATAACAGGAAGCATTCAGGACCGTCAGGTTCATAACAGGAAGCGTTCAGGACCGTCAGGTTCATAACAGGAAGCATTCAGGACCGTCAGGTTCATAACAGGAAGCATTCAGGACCATCAGGTTCATAACAGGAAGCGTTCAGGACCATCAGGTTCATAACAGGAAGCATTCAGGACCATCAGGTTCATAACAGGAAGCATTCAGGAGCGTCAGGTTCATAACAGGAAGCATTCAGGACCGTCAGGTTCATAACAGGAAGCATTCAGGACCGTCAGGTTCATAACAGGAAGCATTCAGGACCGTCAGGTTCATAATTCAGGACCATCAGGTTCATAACAGGAAGCATTCAGGACCATCAGGTTCATAACAGGAAGCCTTCAGGACCGTTTCAGATAGAAATGTCATTAATAGAAGAGTTGTAATGAATCCTCGTCAGACACCATCTGTTGTACATGATGTATTTCTATCAGTAGATCCTTGGTATTCCAGAAAATAATGGTGATTGGTGATTGGATCCCCCATGACCTTCCCTGTTCAGTTGACTGGGGTTCAGGTTCCATATCATTGTGACCCACTGTGTTCAGTTGACTGGGGGTTCCGGTTCCATATCATTGTGACCCACTGTGTTCAGTTGACTAGGGTTCCGGTTCCATATCATTGTGACCCACCGTGTTCAGTTGACTGGGGTTCCGGTTCCATATCATTGTGACATTCCCTGTTCAGTTGACTGGGGTTCCGGTTCCATATCATTGTGACCCACAGTGTTCAGTTGACTGGGGGTTAAGGTTCCATATCATTGTGACATTCCCTGTTCAGTTGACTGGGGGTTCCGGTTCCATATCATTGTGACATTCCCTGTTCAGTTGACTGGGGTTCCGGTTCCATATCATTGTGACATTCCCTGTTCAGTTGACTGGGGTTCCGGTTCCATATCATTGTGACCCACGGTGTTCAGTTGACTGGGGTTCCGGTTCCATATCATTGTGACATATCATTGTGACCCAACGTGTTCAGTTGACTGGGCGTTCAGGTTCTATATCATTGTGACATTCCCTGTTCAGTTGACTGGGGTTCCGGTTCCATATCATTGTGACCCACGGTGTTCAGTTGACTGGGGTTCCGGTTCTATATCATTGTGACCCAACGTGTTCAGTTGACTGGGGGTTCCGGTTCCATATCATTGTGACCCACGGTGTTCAGTTGACTGGGGTTCCGGTTCCATATCATTGTGACATTCCCTGTTCAGTTGACTGGGGGTTCCGGTTCCATATCATTGTGACCCACGGTGTTCAGTTGACTGGGGTTAAGGTTCCATATCATTGTGACATTCCCTGTTCAGTTGACTGGAGTTCCGGTTCCATATCATTATGACCCACGGTGTTCAGTTGACTGGGGTTCCGGTTCCATATCATTGTGACATTCCCTGTTCAGTTGACTGGGGGTTCCGGTTCCATATCATTGTGACCCACTGTGTTCAGTTGACTAGGGTTCCGGTTCCATATCATTGTGACCCACCGTGTTCAGTTGACTGGGGTTCCGGTTCCATATCATTGTGACATTCCCTGTTCAGTTGACTGGGGTTCCGGTTCCATATCATTGTGACATTCCCTGTTCAGTTGACTGGGGTTCCGGTTCCATATCATTGTGACCCACGGTGTTCAGTTGACTGGGTTTCCGGTTCCATATCATTGTGACATATCATTGTGACCCAACGTGTTTAGTTGACTGGGCGTTCAGGTTCTATATCATTGTGACATTCCCTGTTCAGTTGACTGGGGTTCCGGTTCCATATCATTGTGACCCACGGTGTTCAGTTGACTGGGGTTCCGGTTCTATATCATTGTGACCCAACGTGTTCAGTTGACTGGGGGTTCCGGTTCCATATCATTGTGACCCACGGTGTTCAGTTGACTGGGGTTCCGGTTCCATATCATTG
The DNA here is from genome assembly GCF_045791955.1 of Oncorhynchus clarkii lewisi. Taxonomy (NCBI): domain Eukaryota; kingdom Metazoa; phylum Chordata; class Actinopteri; order Salmoniformes; family Salmonidae; genus Oncorhynchus; species Oncorhynchus clarkii. The sequence continues at coordinate 21,333 of NW_027261135.1, read as the reverse complement.
TGACATTCCCTGTTCAGTTGACTGGGGGTTCCGGTTCCATATCATTGTGACCCACGGTGTTCAGTTGACTGGGGTTAAGGTTCCATATCATTGTGACATTCCCTGTTCAGTTGACTGGGGGTTCCGGTTCCATATCATTGTGACCCACGGTGTTCAGTTGACTGGGGTTAAGATTCCATATCATTGTGACATTCCCTGTTCAGTTGACTGGGGTTCCAGTTCCATATCATTGTGACATTCCCTGTTCAGTTGACTGGGGTTCCGGTTCCATATCATTGTGACCCACGGTGTTCAGTTGACTGGGGTTCCGGTTCCATATCATTGTGACATTCCCTGTTCAGTTGACTGGGGGTGGAGGTTCCATATCATTGTGACGCACGGTGTTCAGTTGACTGGGGGTTCAGGTTCCATATCATTGTGACCCACTGTGTTCAGTTGACTGGGGTTCCGGTTCCATATCATTGTGACCCACTGTGTTCAGTTGACTGGGGTTCAGGTTCCATATCATTGTGACCCACTGTGTTCAGTTGACTGGGGTTCCGGGTCCATATCATTGTGACCCACGGTGTTCAGTTGACTGGAGGTTCCGGTTCCATATCATTGTGACCCACTGTGTTCAGTTGACTGGGGTTCAGGTTCCATATCATTGTGACCCACTGTATTCAGTTGACTGGGGTTCCGGTTCCATATCATTGTGACCCACGGTGTTCAGTTGACTGGAGGTTCCGGTTCCATATTATTGTGACCCACTGTGTTCAGTTGACTGGGGTTCAGGTTCCATATCATTGTGACCCACGGTGTTCAGTTGACTGGGGTTCCGGTTCCATATCATTGTGACATTCCCTGTTCAGTTGACTGGGGGTTCCGGTTCCATGTCATTGTGACCCACGGTGTTCAGTTGACTGGGGTTCCGGTTCCATATCATTGTGACATTCCCTGTTCAGTTGACTGGGTTTTCCGGTTCCATATCATTGTGACCCACGGTGTTCAGTTGACTGGGGTTCCGGTTCCATATCATTGTGACATTCCCTGTTCAGTTGACTGGGGGTTCAGGTTCCATATCATTGTGACCCACGGTGTTCAGTTGACTGGGGGTTCAGGTTCCATATCATTGTGACCCACGGTGTTCAGTTGACTGGGGTTCCGGCTCCATATCATTGTGACCCACTGTGTTCAGTTGACTGGGGTTCAGGTTCCATATCATTGTGACCCACTGTGTTCAGTTGACTGGGGTTCCGGTTCCATATCATTGTGACCCACGGTGTTCAGTTGACTGGGGTTCAGGTTCCATATCATTTTGACCCACGGTGTTCAGTTGACTGGGGTTCCGGTTCCATATCATTGTGACATTCCCTGTTCAGTTGACTGGGGGTTCCGGTTCCATATCATTGTGACCCACGGTGTTCAGTTGACTGGGGTTAAGGTTCCATATCATTGTGACATTCCCTGTTCAGTTGACTGGGGTTCCGGTTCCATATCATTGCGACATTCCCTGTTCAGTTGACTGGGGTTCCGGTTCCATATCATTGTGACCCACGGTGTTCAGTTGACTGGGGTTCCGGTTCCATATCATTGTGACCCACGGTGTTCAGTTGACTGGGGTTCCGGTTCCATATCATTGTGACCCACTGTGTTCAGTTGACTGGGGTTCCGGTTCTATATCATTGTGACCCACTGTGTTCAGTTGACTGGGGGTTAAGGTTCTATATCATTGTGACCCACGGTGTTCAGTTGACTGGGGGTTAAGGTTCTATATCATTGTGACCCACTGTGTTCAGTTGACTGGGGGTTAAGGTTCTATATCATTGTGACCCACGGTGTTCAGTTGACTGGGGGTTCAGTTTCCATATCATTGTGACATTCCCTGTTCAGTTGACTGGGGGTTCAGGTTCCATATCATTGTGATCCACGGTGTTCAGTTGACTGGGGGTTCAGGTTCCATATCATTGTGACCCACTGTGTTCCGTTGACTGGGGGCTCCGGTTCCATATCATTGTGACCCACTGTGTTCAGTTGACTGGGGGTTCAGGTTCCATATCATTGTGACCCACTGTGTTCAGTTGACTGGGGTTCCGGGTCCATATCATTGTGACCCACGGTGTTCAGTTGACTGGAGGTTCCGGTTCCATATCATTGTGACCCACTGTGTTCAGTTGACTGGGCTTCAGGTTCCATATCATTGTGACCCACTGTGTTCAGTTGACTGGGGTTCCGGTTCCATATCATTGTGACCCACGGTGTTCAGTTGACTGGAGGTTCCGGTTCCATATTATTGTGACCCACTGTGTTCAGTTGACTGGGGTTCAGGTTCCATATCATTGTGACCCACGGTGTTCAGTTGACTGGGGTTCCGGTTCCATATCATTGTGACATTCCCTGTTCAGTTGACTGGGGGTTCCGGTTCCATGTCATTGTGACCCACGGTGTTCAGTTGACTGGGGTTCCGGTTCTATATCATTGTGACATTCCCTGTTCAGTTGACTGTGTTTTCCGGTTCCATATCATTGTGACCCACGGTGTTCAGTTGACTGGGGTTCCGGTTCCATATCATTGTGACATTCCCTGTTCAGTTGATTGGGGGTTCAGGTTCCATATCATTGTGACCCACGGTGTTCAGTTGACTGGGGGTTCAGGTTCCATATCATTGTGACCCACGGTGTTCAGTTGACTGGGGTTCCGGCTCCATATCATTGTGACCCACTGTGTTCAGTTGACTGGGGTTCAGGTTCCATATCATTGTGACCCACTGTGTTCAGTTGACTGGGGTTCCGGGTCCATATCATTGTGACCCACGGTGTTCAGTTGACTGGTGGTTCCGGTTCCATATCATTGTGACCCACTGTGTTCAGTTGACTGGGGTTCAGGTTCCATATCATTGTGACCCACTGTGTTCAGTTGACTGGGGTTCCGGTTCCATATCATTGTGACCCACGGTGTTCAGTTGACTGGAGGTTCCGGTTCCATATTATTGTGACCCACTGTGTTCAGTTGACTGGGGTTCAGGTTCCATATCATTGTGACCCACGGTGTTCAGTTGACTGGGGTTCCGGTTCCATATCATTGTGACATTCCCTGTTCAGTTGACTGGGGGTTCCGGTTCCATGTCATTGTGACCCACGGTGTTCAGTTGACTGGGGTTCCGGTTCCATATCATTGTGACATTCCCTGTTCAGTTGACTGGGTTTTCCGGTTCCATATCATTGTGACCCACGGTGTTCAGTTGACTGGGGTTCCGGTTCCATATCATTGTGACATTCCCTGTTCAGTTGACTGGGGGTTCAGGTTCCATATCATTGTGACCCACGGTGTTCAGTTGACTGGGGGTTCAGGTTCCATATCATTGTGACCCACGGTGTTCAGTTGACTGGGGTTCCGGCTCCATATCATTGTGACCCACTGTGTTCAGTTGACTGGGGTTCAGGTTCCATATCATTGTGACCCACTGTGTTCAGTTGACTGGGGTTCCGGTTCCATATCATTGTGACCCACGGTGTTCAGTTGACTGGAGGTTCCGGTTCCATATCATTGTGACCCACTGTGTTCAGTTGACTGGGGTTCAGGTTCCATATCATTTTGACCCACGGTGTTCAGTTGACTGGGGTTCCGGTTCCATATCATTGTGACATTCCCTGTTCAGTTGACTGGGGGTTCCGGTTCCATATCATTGTGACCCACGGTGTTCAGTTGACTGGGGTTAAGGTTCCATATCATTGTGACATTCCCTGTTCAGTTGACTGGGGTTCCGGTTCCATATCATTGCGACATTCCCTGTTCAGTTGACTGGGGTTCCGGTTCCATATCATTGTGACCCACGGTGTTCAGTTGACTGGGGTTCCGGTTCCATATCATTGTGACATTCCCTGTTCAGTTGACTGGGGGTTCAGGTTCCATATCATTGTGACCCACGGTGTTCAGTTGACTGGGGGTTCAGGTTCCATATCATTGTGACCCAGGGTGTTCAGTTGACTGGGGTTCCGGTTCCATATCATTGTGACCCACTGTGTTCAGTTGACTGGGGTTCCGGTTCTATATCATTGTGACCCACTGTGTTCAGTTGACTGGGGGTTAAGGTTCTATATCATTGTGACCCACGGTGTTCAGTTGACTGGGGGTTAAGGTTCTATATCATTGTGACCCACTGTGTTCAGTTGACTGGGGGTTAAGGTTCTATATCATTGTGACCCACGGTGTTCAGTTGACTGGGGGTTCAGTTTCCATATCATTGTGACATTCCCTGTTCAGTTGACTGGGGGTTCAGGTTCCATATCATTGTGATCCACGGTGTTCAGTTGACTGGGGGTTCAGGTTCCATATCATTGTGACCCACTGTGTTCCGTTGACTGGGGGCTCCGGTTCCATATCATTGTGACCCACTGTGTTCAGTTGACTGGGGGTTCAGGTTCCATATCATTGTGACCCACCGTGTTCAGTTGACTGGGGTTCCGGTTCCATATCATTGTGACCCACTGTGTTCAGTTGACTGGGTTTCCGGTTCCATATCATTGTGACATATCATTGTGACCCAACGTGTTCAGTTGACTGGGCGTTCAGGTTCTATATCATTGTGACATTCCCTGTTCAGTTGACTGGGGTTCCGGTTCCATATCATTGTGACCCACGGTGTTCAGTTGACTGGGGTTCCGGTTCTATATCATTGTGACCCAACGTGTTCAGTTGACTGGGGGTTCCGGTTCCATATCATTGTGACCCACGGTGTTCAGTTGACTGGGGTTCCGGTTCCATATCATTGTGACATTCCCTGTTCAGTTGACTGGGGGTTCCGGTTCCATATCATTGTGACCCACGGTGTTCAGTTGACTGGGGTTAAGGTTCCATATCATTGTGACATTCCCTGTTCAGTTGACTGGGGTTCCAGTTCCATATCATTGTGACATTCCCTGTTCAGTTGACTGGGGTTCCGGTTCCATATCATTGTGACCCACGGTGTTCAGTTGACTGGGGTTCCGGTTCCATATCATTGTGACATTCCCTGTTCAGTTGACTGGGGGTTCAGGTTCCATATCATTGTGACCCACGGTGTTCAGTTGACTGGGGGTTCAGGTTCCATATCATTGTGACCCACTGTGTTCAGTTGACTGGGGTTCCGGTTCCATATCATTGTGACCCACTGTGTTCAGTTGACTGGGGTTCCGGGTCCATATCATTGTGACCCACGGTGTTCAGTTGACTGGAGGTTCCGGTTCCATATCATTGTGACCCACTGTGTTCAGTTGACTGGGGTTCAGGTTCCATATCATTGTGACCCACTGTGTTCAGTTGACTGGGGTTCCGGTTCCATATCATTGTGACCCACGGTGTTCAGTTGACTGGAGGTTCCGGTTCCATATTATTGTGACCCACTGTGTTCAGTTGACTGGGGTTCAGGTTCCATATCATTGTGACCCACGGTGTTCAGTTGACTGGGGTTCCGGTTCCATATCATTGTGACATTCCCTGTTCAGTTGACTGGGGGTTCCGGTTCCATATCATTGTGACATTCCCTGTTCAGTTGACTGGGGGTTCCGGTTCCATATCATTGTGACCCACGGTGTTCAGTTGACTGGGGTTCCGGTTCCATATCATTGTGACATTCCCTGTTCAGTTGACTGGGGGTTCCGGTTCCATGTCATTGTGACCCACGGTGTTCAGTTGACTGGGGTTCCGGTTCCATATCATTGTGACATTCCCTGTTCAGTTGACTGGGTTTTCCGGTTCCATATCATTGTGACCCACGGTGTTCAGTTGACTGGGGTTCCGGTTCCATATCATTGTGACATTCCCTGTTCAGTTGACTGGGGGTTCAGGTTCCATATCATTGTGACCCACGGTGTTCAGTTGACTGGGGGTTCAGGTTCCATATCATTGTGACCCACGGTGTTCAGTTGACTGGGGTTCCGGCTCCATATCATTGTGACCCACTGTGTTCAGTTGACTGGGGTTCAGGTTCCATATCATTGTGACCCACTGTGTTCAGTTGACTGGGGTTCCGGTTCCATATCATTGTGACCCACGGTGTTCAGTTGACTGGAGGTTCCGGTTCCATATCATTGTGACCCACTGTGTTCAGTTGACTGGGGTTCAGGTTCCATATCATTGTGACCCACGGTGTTCAGTTGACTGGGGTTCCGGTTCCATATCATTGTGACATTCCCTGTTCAGTTGACTGGGGGTTCCGGTTCCATATCATTGTGACCCACGGTGTTCAGTTGACTGGGGTTAAGGTTCCATATCATTGTGACATTCCCTGTTCAGTTGACTGGGGTTCCGGTTCCATATCATTGCGACATTCCCTGTTCAGTTGACTGGGGTTCCGGTTCCATATCATTGTGACCCACGGTGTTCAGTTGACTGGGGTTCCGGTTCCATATCATTGTGACATTCCCTGTTCAGTTGACTGGGGGTTCAGGTTCCATATCATTGTGACCCACGGTGTTCAGTTGACTGGGGGTTCAGGTTCCATATCATTGTGACCCACGGTGTTCAGTTGACTGGGGTTCCGGTTCCATATCATTGTGACCCACTGTGTTCAGTTGACTGGGGGTTAAGGTTCTATATCATTGTGACCCACGGTGTTCAGTTGACTGGGGGTTAAGGTTCTATATCATTGTGACCCACTGTGTTCAGTTGACTGGGGGTTAAGGTTCTATATCATTGTGACCCACGGTGTTCAGTTGACTGGGGGTTCAGTTTCCACATCATTGTGACATTCCCTGTTCAGTTGACTGGGGGTTCAGGTTCCATATCATTGTGATCCACGGTGTTCAGTTGACTGTGTGTTCAGGTTCCATATCATTGTGACCCACTGTGTTCCGTTGACTGGGGGCTCCGGTTCCATATCATTGTGACCCACTGTGTTCAGTTGACTGGGGGTTCAGGTTCCATATCATTGTGACCCACCGTGTTCAGTTGACTGGGGTTCCGGTTCCATATCATTGTGACCCACTGTGTTCAGTTTACTGGGTTTCCGGTTCCATATCTTTGTGACATATCATTGTGACCCAACGTGTTCAGTTGACTGGGCGTTCAGGTTCTATATCATTGTGACATTCCCTGTTCAGTTGACTGGGGTTCCGGTTCTATATCATTGTGACCCAACGTGTTCAGTTGACTGGGGGTTCCGGTTCCATATCATTGTGACCCACGGTGTTCAGTTGACTGGGGTTCCGGTTCCATATCATTGTGACATTCCCTGTTCAGTTGACTGGGGGTTCCGGTTCCATATCATTGTGACCCACGGTGTTCAGTTGACTGGGGTTAAGGTTCCATATCATTGTGACATTCCCTGTTCAGTTGACTGGGGGTTCCGGTTCCATATCATTGTGACCCACGGTGTTCAGTTGACTGGGGTTAAGGTTCCATATCATTGTGACATTCCCTGTTCAGTTGACTGGGGTTCCAGTTCCATATCATTGTGACATTCCCTGTTCAGTTGACTGGGGGTTCCGGTTCCATATCATTGTGACCCACGGTGTTCAGTTGACTGGGGTTAAGGTTCCATATCATTGTGACATTCCCTGTTCAGTTGACTGGGGTTCCGGTTCCATATCATTGCGACATTCCCTGTTCAGTTGACTGGGGTTCCGGTTCCATATCATTGTGACCCACGGTGTTCAGTTGACTGGGGTTCCGGTTCCATATCATTGTGACATTCCCTGTTCAGTTGACTGGGGGTTCAGGTTCCATATCATTGTGACCCACTGTGTTCAGTTGACTGGGGTTCCGGTTCTATATCATTGTGACCCACTGTGTTCAGTTGACTGGGGGTTAAGGTTCTATATCATTGTGACCCACGGTGTTCAGTTGACTGGGGGTTAAGGTTCTATATCATTGTGACCCACTGTGTTCAGTTGACTGGGGGTTAAGGTTCTATATCATTGTGACCCACTGTGTTCAGTTGACTGGGGGTTCAGTTTCCACATCATTGTGACATTCCCTGTTCAGTTGACTGGGGGTTCAGGTTCCATATCATTGTGATCCACGGTGTTCAGTTGACTGTGTGTTCAGGTTCCATATCATTGTGACCCACTGTGTTCCGTTGACTGGGGGCTCCGGTTCCATATCATTGTGACCCACTGTGTTCAGTTGACTGGGGGTTCAGGTTCCATATCATTGTGACCCACCGTGTTCAGTTGACTGGGGTTCCGGTTCCATATCATTGTGACCCACTGTGTTCAGTTGACTGGGTTTCCGGTTCCATATCTTTGTGACATATCATTGTGACCCAACGTGTTCAGTTGACTGGGCGTTCAGGTTCTATATCATTGTGACATTCCCTGTTCAGTTGACTGGGGTTCCGGTTCCATATCATTGTGACCCACGGTGTTCAGTTGACTGGGGTTCCGGTTCTATATCATTGTGACCCAACGTGTTCAGTTGACTGGGGGTTCCGGTTCCATATCATTGTGACCCACGGTGTTCAGTTGACTGGGGTTCCGGTTCCATATCATTGTGACATTCCCTGTTCAGTTGACTGGGGGTTCAGGTTCCATATCATTGTGACCCACGGTGTTCAGTTGACTGGGGGTTCAGGTTCCATATCATTGTGACCCACTGTGTTCAGTTGACTGGGGTTCCGGTTCCATATCATTGTGACCCACTGTGTTCAGTTGACTGGGGTTCAGGTTCCATATCATTGTGACCCACTGTGTTCAGTTGACTGGGGTTCCGGGTCCATATCATTGTGACCCACGGTGTTCAGTTGACTGGAGGTTCCGGTTCCATATCATTGTGACCCACTGTGTTCAGTTGACTGGGGTTCAGGTTCCATATCATTGTGACCCACTGTGTTCAGTTGACTGGGGTTCCGGTTCCATATCATTGTGACCCACGGTGTTCAGTTGACTGGAGGTTCCGGTTCCATATTATTGTGACCCACTGTGTTCAGTTGACTGGGGTTCAGGTTCCATATCATTGTGACCCACGGTGTTCAGTTGACTGGGGTTCCGGTTCCATATCATTGTGACATTCCCTGTTCAGTTGACTGGGGGTTCCGGTTCCATGTCATTGTGACCCACGGTGTTCAGTTGACTGGGGTTCCGGTTCCATATCATTGTGACATTCCCTGTTCAGTTGACTGGGTTTTCAGGTTCCATATCATTGTGACCCACGGTGTTCAGTTGACTGGGGTTCCGGTTCCATATCATTGTGACATTCCCTGTTCAGTTGACTGGGGGTTCAGGTTCCATATCATTGTGACCCTCGGTGTTCAGTTGACTGGGGGTTCAGGTTCCATATCATTGTGACCCACGGTGTTCAGTTGACTGGGGTTCCGGTTCCATATCATTGTGACCCACTGTGTTCAGTTGACTGGGGTTCAGGTTCCATATCATTGTGACCCACTGTGTTCAGTTGACTGGGGTTCCGGTTCCATATCATTGTGACCCACGGTGTTCAGTTGACTGGAGGTTCCGGTTCCATATCATTGTGACCCACTGTGTTCAGTTGACTGGGGTTCAGGTTCCATATCATTGTGACCCACGGTGTTCAGTTGACTGGGGTTCCGGTTCCATATCATTGTGACATTCCCTGTTCAGTTGACTGGGGGTTCCGGTTCCATATCATTGTGACCCACGGTGTTCAGTTGACTGGGGTTAAGGTTCCATATCATTGTGACATTCCCTGTTCAGTTGACTGGGGTTCCGGTTCCATATCATTGTGACATTCCCTGTTCAGTTGACTGGGGTTCCGGTTCCATATCATTGTGACCCACGGTGTTCAGTTGACTGGGGTTCCGGTTCCATATCATTGTGACATTCCCTGTTCAGTTGACTGGGGGTTCAGGTTCCATATCATTGTGACCCACGGTGTTCAGTTGACTGGGGGTTCAGGTTCCATATCATTGTGACCCACGGTGTTCTGTTGACTGGGGTTCCGGTTCCATATCATTGTGACCCACTGTGTTCAGTTGACTGGGGTTCCGGTTCTATATCATTGTGACCCACTGTGTTCAGTTGACTGGGGGTTAAGGTTCTATATCATTGTGACCCACGGTGTTCAGTTGACTGGGGGTTAAGGTTCTATATCATTGTGACCCACTGTGTTCAGTTGACTGGGGGTTAAGGTTCTAAGGTTCTAAGGGTTAAGGTTCTAAGGTTTAAGGTTTGGCAGGAGAAGAGAGGAGAGGAGAGGCTGGAGGAGAGAGGAGAAGAGAGGAGAGGCTGGAGGAGAGAGGAGAGGCTGGAGGAGAATGGAAAGACTGGAGGAGAGAGGAGAGGCTGGAGGAGAGAGGAGAGGAGTGGCTGGAGGAGAGAGGAGAGAGGAGGCTGGAGAAGAGAGGAGAGGAGAGGCTGGAGGAGACAGGAGAGGCTGGAGGAGACAGGAGAGGAAAGGCTGGAGGATAGAGGAGATGAGTGGCTGGAGGAGAGAGGAGAGGAGAGGCTGGAGGAGAGAGGAGAGGAGAGGCTGGAGGAGAGAGGAGGGGAGAGGCTGTAGGAGAGAGGAGAGGAGAGGCTGGAGGAGAGAGGAGAGGAGAGGCTGTAGGAGAGAGGAGAGGCTGTAGGAGAGAGGAGAGGCTGGAGGAGAGAGGAGAGGAGAGGGAAGAGTTGGAGGGCAAGGGGGATTCAGAGGAGGATGGGAAGGATGAGTGTAGGGATTAAGGAAGCAAGGGATCCACCATGTGTGTTCTGAGGGGTGAGAGAAAGGGTAGTAAGGAGAGTGGGACTGCAGGGAACGGGTAGTAAGGTAGTAAGGTTGTAAGGTTGTAAGGTTGTAAGGTAGTAAGGAATTAAGTAGAGAGGGAATGTAGAGAACGGGTAGTAAGGTAGTAAGGTTGTAAGGTTGTAAGGTAGTAAGGTAGTAAGGAGAGAGGGAATGTAGAGAACGGGTAGTAAGGTAGTAAGGTAGTAAGGTAGTAAGGTATTAAGGTTGTAAGGTAGTAAGGTAGTAAGGTAGTAAGGTAGTAAGGTAGGAAGGTAGTAAGGTAGTAAGGTTGTAAGGTAGTAAGGTTGTAAGGTAGTAAGGTAGGAAGGTAGTAAGGTAGTAAGGTAGTAATGTAGTAAGGTAGTAAGGTAGTAAGGTAGGAAGGTAGTAAGGTAGTAAGGTAGTAATGTAGTAAGGTAGTAAGGTAGGAAGGTAGTAAGGAGAGAGGGAAGGTAGTAAGGTAGTAAGGAGAGAGGGAAGGTAGTAAGGTAGTAAGGTAGTAAGGAGAGAGGGAAGGTAGTAAGGTAGTAAGGTAGTAAGGTAGCAAGGTAGTAAGGTAGTAAGGAGAGAGGGAAGGTAGTAAGGTAGTAAGGTAGTATTGTAGCAAGGTAGTAAGGTAGTAAGGAGAGAGGGAAGGTAGTAAGGTAGTAAGGAGAGAGGGAAGGTAATAAGGTAGTAAGGAGAGAGGGAATGTAGAGAACGGTAGTAAGGTAGTAAGGAGAGAGGGAAGGTAGTAAGGTTGTAACGTAGTAAGGTAGTAAGGAGAGAGGGAAGGTAGTAAGGTAGTAAGGTAGTAAGTTAGCAAGGTAGCAAGGTAGTAAGGAGAGAGGGAAGGTAGTAAGGTAGTAAGGAGAGAGGGAATGTAGAGAACGGTAGTAAGGTAGTAAGGAGAGAGGGAAGGTAGTAAGGTAGTAAGGTAGTAAGGAGAGAGGGAAGGTAGTAAGGTAGTAAGGTAGTAAGGTAGCAAGGTAGTAAGGTAGTAAGGAGAGAGGGAAGGTAGTAAGGTAGTAAGGTAGTATTGTAGCAAGGTAGTAAGGTAGTAAGGAGAGAGGGAAGGTAGTAAGGTAGTAAGGAGAGAGGGAAGGTAATAAGGTAGTAAGGAGAGAGGGAATGTAGAGAACGGTAGGAAGGTAGTAAGGAGAGAGGGAAGGTAGTAAGGTAGTAAGGTAGTAAGGACAGAGGGAATGTAGAGAACGGTAGTAAGGTAGTAAGGTAGTAAGGTAGTAAGGAGAGAGGGAAGGTAGTAAGGAGAGAGTGAAGGTAGTAAGGGGAGAGGGAAGGTAGTAAGGTAGTAAGGAGAGAGGGAAGGTAGTAAGGAGAGAGGGAATGTAGAGAGAAGAAGGGAGGGAGGAACCATCACTGCAGTACAGCTCCTCCCCCACAAAGGATCCCCACGCTGCCTCAGTCACTCAGCCAGGACCACTGCAGCAAGGCAGTGTGTGTGTGTGTGTGTGTGTTTGTGTGTGTTTGTGTGTGTGTGTGTGTGTGTATGTGTGTGTGTGTATGTGTGTGTGTGTGTGTGTGTGTGTGTGTGTGTGTGTGTGTGTGTGTGTGTGTGTGTGTGTGTGTGTGTGTGTGTGTGTGTGTGTGTGTGTGTGTGTGTACAGCTGGGGCTAGGACTGCAGAGGCCATGAAACTCAAACCTCAGAGTTTGAGTCCCTTCCTCTGTCGCTGTTAAGCAGTACACTGTAGAGGGGATAGAGAGAGAGAGAAAGACAGAGGGAAGGAGAGGAGAAAGAGAGAGGGAGGGAGGGAGGGAAGGAGAGGAGAAAGAGAGAGAGAGGGAGGGAGGGAAGGAGAGGAGAAAGAGAGAGGGACGGAGGGAGGGAAGGAGAGGAGAAAGAGAGAGGGAGGGAGGGAGAGGAGAAAGAGAGAGGGATGGAGGGAGAGGGAGGGAGAGGGAGGGAGAGGGAGGAGAGGGAGGGAGAGGGAGGGAGAGGGAGGGAGAGGAGAACGTGGTGAGAGGGAGGAGAGGAGAACGTGGTGAGAGGGAGGAGAGGAGAACGTGGTGAGATTGAGGGAGAGGAGAACGTGGTGAGAGGGAGGGAGAGGAGATCGTGGTGAGAGGGAGGGAGAGGAGAACCAGAGACAGAGGAAGAGAAACTGGTTCTGAGGGAGGAGAAAGATCACAGGGAGAGAGGGAGAGAGAGAGGGGGATAGAGAGGAGGAGAGAGGAGGGGAGAGAGGACAGAGAGAGGAGATGGAGCAGAGGATATAAAGGATTTAGAGGAGGAAAGAGAGTCGGGTAGATAGGATAGAGAGGAGGAGAGAGAGGAAGAGAGAGAGGACACAGAGAAGGAGAGAGAATAGGAGAGAGAGGATATAGGGGAGGAGAGAGTGTATAGAGAGGAGGAAAGAGAGAGGAGGATAGAGATGAGGATAGAGATGAGGAGATAGAGGAGGAGAGAGAAGGAGAGAGAGGAGGAGAATGAGGACATAGAGGAAGAAAGAGAGGAGGTTAGAGAGGATAGAGATGATGAGAGAGAGGAGGTTAGAGAGGAGAGACAGGAGGAGAGAGTATAGAGGAGGAAAGAGAAGAGGTTAGAGAGGATAGAGAGGAGGAGAGAGAAGAGGAGAGAGATGAGGAGAGAGAGGAGGAGAAAGAGGATATAGAGGAGGAAAGAGAGGAGGTTAGAGAGGATAGAGAGGAGGAGAGAGAGGAGGAGAGAGAGGATAGAGAGGATATAGAGGAGGAAAGAGAGGAGGTTAGAGAGGAGGAGAGAGAGGAGGAGAATGAGGATAGAGGAGGAGAGAGAGGAGGTTAGAGAGGACAGAGAGGAGGAGAGAGACGGGGAAAGAGAGTACAGAGGAGGAAAGAGAAGAGGTTAGAGGAGAGAGAGGGGCGAGAGAGGAGGAGAGAGAGGAGGAGAATGAGGAAAGAGAGGATATAGAGGAGGAAAGAGAGGAGGTTAGAAAGGATAGAGCGGAGGAGGATATAGAGGAGTATATCAGTGTGTTAGTGAAGGGGTATCAGTGTGTTAGTGAAGGGGTATCAGTGTGTTAGTGAAGGGGTATCAGTGTGTTATTGAAGGGGAAGGGGTATCAGTGTGTAGGTGAAGGGGTATCAGTGTGTTAGTGAAGGGGAAGGGGTATCAGTGTGTTAGTGAAGGGGTATCAGTGTGTTAGTGGAGGGGTATCAGTGTGTTAGTGAAGGGGTATCAGTGTGTTAGTGAAGGGCTATCAGTGTGTTAGTGA
>NW_027261134.1:545000-547500 GCF_045791955.1 Oncorhynchus clarkii lewisi | reverse complement strand
TGTTGGTTTGGGTGTTGTGTTGTGTTGTGTGTTGTGTGGTATTGTGTGTTGTGTTGCTCGTTGTGTGTTGTGTGTTGTGTTTTGTTTGTTGTGTTGTGTGGTTTTGTGTGTGTTGTGTTGTGTTGTGTGTTGTGTGTTTGTGTTGTATGTTGTGTTGTATGTGGTGTGTTGTGTTTGAGTGTGTGTGTGTGTGTTGTGTGTTGTGTTGTGTTGTGTTGTGTGTGGCGTGTGGTGTGTTGTTGTGTGTGGTGTGTTGTGTTGTGTGTTGTGTGTTGTGGTGTTGTGTGTTGTGTTGTGTTTTGTGTGTTAGCTGTGTGATGTGGTGTGTGGTGTGTTGCGTGGTGTGTTGTGTGTTGATGTAATGTGGTGTGTTGTGTGGTGTGTGGTGTGGTGTGTGTTGTGTGTGGCGTGTGGTGTGTTGTGTTGATTGTTGCGTGTTGTGTGTTGTGTGTGTTGTGTTGTGTTGTGTTGTGTGTTGGGTGTTGTGTTGTGTGGTGTGTGGTATTGTGTGTTGTGTTGCTTGTTGTGTGTTGTGTTGTGTGTTGTGTGGTGTGTTGTTGTGTGTGGTGTGTGGTGTGTTGTGTGGTGTGTTGTGTGTTGATGTAGTGTTTTGTGTGTTGTGTTGCGTTGTGTGTTGTGTGTTGTGGTGTGTGTTGTGTGGTGTGTTGTGTGTGGTGTGTGGCGTGTGGGGTGTTGTTGTGTGTTGGGTGTTGTGTGGTGTGTGTTGTGTGTTGTGTGGTGTGTGGTACTGTGTGTTGTGTTGCTTGTTGTGTGTTGTGTTGTGTGGTGTGTGGTGTGGTGTGTGGAGTGTTGTGTTGTGTGTTGTATTGTGTGTTGTGTGTTGTGTTTCGTTTGTTGTGTTGTGTGGTTTTGTGTGTGTTGTGTGTGTGTTGTTGTGTGTTTGTGTTGTGTGTTGTTGTGTGTTGTATTGTATGTTTTATGTTGTGTGTTGTGTTGTGTTGTGGTTTGTGTTTGAGTGTGTGTGTGTGTTGTGTGTTGTGTTGTGTTGTGTGTTGGTTTGGGTTTGTGTGTGTTTCGTGTTGTGTGTTGTGTTTGAGTGTGTGTGTGTGTTATGGTTTGGGTGTGTGTGTTGGTTTGGGTGTTGTGTTGTGTTGTGTTCTGTTGTATGTTGTATGTTGTGTGTTGTGTTTTGTTTGTTGTGTGGTGTGTGGTTTTGTGTGGGTTGTGTTGTGTGTTGTGTTGTGTGTTTGTGTTGTGTGTTGTGTTGTGTGTGTGTGTGTTGTGTGTTGTGTGTTGTGTTGTGTGTGGCGTGTGGTGTGTTGTTGTGTGTGGTGTGTTGTGTTGTGTGTTGTGTGTTTTGGTGTTGTGTGTGATTTGGTGTGTGGTGTGTGGTGTGTTGCGTGGTGTGTTGTGTGTTGATGTAATGTGGTGTGTTGTATGTTGTTTTGTGTTGTGTGTTGTGTGTGGTGTGGTGTGTGTTGTGTGTGTTGTGTTGGGTGTTGGGTGTTGTGTGGCGTGTGTTGTGTGTTGTGTGGTGTGTGGTATTGTGTGTTGTGTTGCTTGTTGTGTGTTGTGTGGTGTGGTGTGGTGTTTTGTGTGTTGCGTGGTGTGTTGTGTGTTGATGTAATGTGTTGTGTGGTGTGTGGTATTGTGTGTTGTGTTGCTTGTTGTGTGGTGTGTGGTGTGTGGTGTGTTGTGTGTTATGTGTTGTGTGTGGCGTGTGGCGTGTTGTGTGTTGTGTTGTGTGGTGTTGTGTTGTGTGTTGTGTGTTGTGTTGTGTTGCGTGTTGTGTGATGTGTGGTATTTTGTTTTGTGTTGCTTGTTGTGTGTTGTGTTGTGTGGTGTGTGGTGTGTTGTGTGGTGTGTTGTGTGTTGCGTGGTGTGTTGTGTGTTGATATAATGTGTTGTGTGGTTTGTGGTATTGTGTGTTGTGTTGCTTGTTGTGTGTTGTGTTGTGTGGTGTGTTGTGTGTTGTGTGTTATGTGTTGTGTGTGTTTGTGTGTGTGTTGTGTGTTATGTGTTGTGTGTGGTGTGTTGTGTTGTGTGTGTTGTGTGGCCTTGTGTGTGTTGTGTTGTGCGTGTTGCGTGTTGTGTGTTGTGTTGTGTGTTTCGTGTTGTGTGTTGTGTGGTGTGTGTTGGTGTGTGTGTGTTGTGTTGTGTGTTGTGTGTTGTGTGTGTGTTGTGTGTTGTGTGTGTGGTGTGTTGTGTGTTGTGTTGTGTGTTGTGTGTTGTGTTTTGTGTGTGTTGTGGTGTGTGTTGTGTGTTGGGTTGTGTGTTGGGTTGTGTGTTGTGGTGTGTGTTGTGTGTTGGGTTGTGTGTTGGGTTGTGTGTTGTTTGTTGTGTGGTGTGTGGTGTTGTGTGTTGTTTATTGTTTGTAGTGTGGTGTGGTGTGTTGTGTTGTGTGTTGTGTTGCTTTGTGTGTTGTGGTGTGTTGTGTGTTTTGTGTGTTGTTTTTTGTGTTGTGTGGTGTGTTGTGTGTTGTGTTGTTTTGTGTGTTGTGTTGTGTGTGGTGTGTGGTGTGTTGTGTATTGTGTTGTGT